>NC_088915.1:66816969-67120000 GCF_963576675.1 Euphorbia lathyris
AACGAATTAAGGTTTCAACACGTGATATTTTAGAAACGGTTTAAAATGACAAAAATCTTTTATTTGCACTTGAAGAATATCTAGAAAAACTTTAATTTAAACGAGCGACTTGAAATCTCTTTTTGTCTTTTATTTTCCCCTTTTCACTCAATTAACCTCCATTTGAACATAATTACAACAATTAATGAATTAAACCCAAATTCACCCAATCAAAACACTTTCAAAACATATATATATATATATATATATATAGGAAATTTAAAAGGAAAAGAAGAAATATGTACATATACATATATTTTTAGTAGAAATGGTGACTATACCTATAGATTAAAGAGGAGGTAAAGAGAAAATATATATATTATGGTTATCAATAGGTAAAAATGGTAATGAAAATAATGCTAGATATAATATACTTTTATTTTAATTAAACAAACATGTAAGAAATGAATAAGATTCATAAAGAAGAAAATGGTATTTAACCCCCAAAATGGTTTATGATAAGTATATATAGAAAATAACCCCTAATAACTCCAAAATAACAAATATGTATAGTTTAAATGAATTAGATGGAAAATCTATAAATATACATATAATCTTATCAAATCAAATTAATGAAGAATAATATCTAAACATGTTAAATAAATATATACAAAAAAACCAAAAATAATTTGAATACATATATTACATAATTATACATATATATATATATATCAAGGATCAAAAGTCTAAAAGTTGAGAAAGAAGGACCAAAAAAGCATTTTTTACATTTCAGCAGCTTTTTCGATAGAAATTCCGTCGGTAAACTACCTTTTGTGACAGAAAATAGAAAATTACAGAAACAATACCTAACATTCCAGATTTGTTCAAACACTTTAAATTAGATCTATTCCATCGTTTTGGATCTCCGATCTACCCAAATAGGATCATAGTCTATAACGGAGACTCCTAAAACGAGGTTTTATTTTTAAAACGTTATTTAGAAATATTTTCAAAACTTATAATTACAACGTTTCTAAATCCCGAACTACCTTTGAATCGGATCACGGTTCATATTGGGATGTTAAAACGAGGTTTTTTATTTCAAAACAAAACCGAACGTTTATTTAATACGAGACAAAGATTAAATAAATACGGAAAATTAAATAAAACGTGATAAATAAATAATTAACTAAATAAATAAAATTATAACATAAAAATAAATAAATAAAGAAAATAAATTAAATAAAATAAAACGAGTCTAGTCCTCGGATAATACCTCAAGATCGGTATTGACAGTTGAAGTCGGTTGATTCCACGAATCGTGATTTTCCGGGTTTTTTTGTGTTTTCGGTAAAATTTTAACTTTTAGGAAATTCGGAATTTTTAGGAAAAAAAATGTTTTTTCCCAAAAAATAACTTTCTCTCTCTAAAAAATGTTTTAGAGTGAGAAGCTCCCAAAAATCCTCCTCCTTCAATGCATGGGGATCTGTGCCTTTTATAGGCACGGATCCCAAAAAAATTTGGGCGTAGCCCGACGGGCGTCGGGCTACGCCCAAAATGTTGGTGTTAGACGAAGTGCCGCGGCCTAATCTCCCGGGCGGACCGGGGGGTGGACACCTTATGGCGACGTAAGCGGTGATTGGCGCCGAAAGCAACCAATCGTGGAATCAAGCTGCTCGGCAGGACCGGAGCTCGGAGATATGGAAGAGTCGCCACCCACGAATGGGAAAATGAACACCGATCCCTTGCGGGAGACCGGTGTGGATTCGGGAAACTTAGGTACAAACCGAGAAGGCTAGCTCCTTTCCGGAGAAAGGCTACTAGGCACCCCGACATCGCCCGGTTATGAACCACCGGCCTCCTACTCAGCATGTTAGGTGATAACGGACTAATCGTATACTTCTTTAAGTTTAAAATTCATTTGAAACCTTTTCTTTCTCTTTTTGGATACTGTTTTGAGCATATATTATTGAAAAGCCACATTAGTAAAGAATCACCCATTTATATTATACATACACAGAGAAGGGGGAAGAAAGAAGTGATTTATTTACAACTTTATTTAAATGTCATGCTGTGTGTTTATTCTCTGCTAACTTATTTCCCCCCAAAACGAGTTTATTTACGTGGTTCGCACCTTAATCGCCGTTGGAACGATTTAGGTGCGTTTTAAAACCCCGATTGGTGAAGTTTACTCGAATCGCCGTTGGAACGACTCAAGTGTTTGAAAACGTTTGAGATAAAAACCTTTAGTAAGAAAACGTGGTTAAACATACAAGTCCATTTTATTTTGTACAAATTCTTTTGAGAAAATGGTTCAAAATATTCGATTATTCACAATGAAAATGATTTTAATTACAAGGTTCACTTAATCCGCCTTTGGAACGGATTAAGGTTTTAAAACGTGGTGTTTTGAAAACGATTTGAAATATTAACAAAACAACTATATTTATTTACATTAGGAACCTCGACAAAATTCATTAGTTTAAATAATTAAATTGAAAACTCTCTTTTTGTGATTTATTTTCTCCTTTTATTTGATGAACTCTTTACCTATTATAATTACAATAATAAACCCATTTAAACCAAGATTCACTCCCAAATAAAGCCCATTTGAAACATGGACCCATAATTAGTTCCCATAAATGCCCAAATAAATAACCTTTTAAAATAGAATCTAATATAACTCAAATGAATAAAAAAGGAGAATATATATATACATATACCTATGCTTAAAAAGTTGAATAAAAAATGATATACAAACATCCTAAATAATTATATACACTAAATATCTAAAATGGTTTGAAAATATATATTACATAACTATACATATATATATATATTTAGGATTAAAGGCTTAAAAGTTAAGAAAAATGGACTGAAATGGCATTTTTTACGTTTTGGCAGATTTACCGACGAAAAATCCGTCGGTAAACAGCAATTAGTGACAGAAACGGAAAATTACAGCAACACTCCAATTGTTTCCAGATTTATTCAAAAGCTTTAAATTAAGTCTAATTCAATCGTTTTGGATTTCCGAACTACCAAAAATGGATCATAGTCAATGACGGAAATTCCTAAAACAACGTTTTTATTTCAAAACATTATTCGGAAATTCTTTTAAATTAAAACTTATAATTACAACGTTTCTAACACCCGAACTACCTTTTTATCGGATCACGGTTCGTATTGGGATATCAAAACGAGGTTTTTTATTTTAAAGCAAAACCGAATTTTATTCAACACGAGACGGGAATTACATAAATACGAAAAATTAAATAAAACGTGATAAATAAATAAATGACAAAATAAATAAGATTATAACATAAAAATAAATAAAGGAAAAGAAATAAATTAAATAAAATAAAACGAGTCTAGTCCTCGGATAATACCTCAAGTTCGGTATCTGACAGTCGAAGCCGATTGATTCCACGAGTCGTGATTTTCCGGTTTTTTGTGTTTTTTAGTAAAAATTTAACTTTGGGAAATTCGGAATTTTTGAGAAAAAAACTATTTTTCTCAAAAAAAATCACTTTCTCTCTCTAAAAATGTTTAGAGTGAGAAAGGCTCCAAAATTCCTCCTCTTCTGAATGCATGGGGATCCGTGCCTTTTATAGGCAAACGGGTCCCCGGACCAATGGGCGATGCCCGAGTAAAATCGGGCGTCGCCCAAAGGGTTGGGCGGCCGCCCAAAGCATGTTGGGCGGCCGCCCAACCTTGCGTTGGGCTACCGCCCAACATTGTTGGGCGGCCGCCCAACCTCGCGTTGGGCTACCGCCCAACATTGTTGGGCGGCCGCCCAACAATTGTTGGGCGATCGCCCAACGATTGTTGGGCGGTCGCCCAACAGCGTTGGGCGAGCGCCCAACGCGAGGTTGGGCGCGCGCGCCCAACTGTCGTTGGGCGTCCGCCCAACGCGGTTGGGCGCTCGCCCAACGGCCGCTGGGGCGCGTCTCACACCGTCGGGCGTGCATGCCCCCGCGGCCGTCGAGCTTGCGTTCCGCGCCGTCGGGCGCTCACGCGTCGTGACCGTCGGGCTCGCGCTCTGCGCCGTCGGGCGTCCACGCGTTGTGACCGTCGAGCGTCGAGCGCGCGCTTTGCGTCGTCGAGCGGGTGTCCGACTGTCGTCGAACACGCGTCGGCCGCCGCTAAGCACTCGCACTACGCACATCACAGCAGTGACCCACTGTAACTATTTATTTTATTTTTTCGAAACTTCCGGAATCAATCGCTTTAACCGTCTTGTTTTCAGGTTTTCGTCACAGGTCCTCCGACTCGGTGTCTACAGTTGGATGAACGCCCAACATTAGTTGGGCGAACGCCCAACTTGGTTGGGTGGACGCCCAACTTTTGTTGGGCGTACGCCCAACTTCTGTTGGGCGCTCGCCCAACCAAGTTGGGCGTTATTGGGCGTCCGCCCAACGGACGTTGGGCGCTCGCCCAACGGCTGTCGGGCTCGCGCGCCAGTGGCCGTCGGGCGTGCGCCCCGCGTTGTCGGGCGCGCGTCCAACTGTTGTCGGACGCGCGCCGACTGCCGCTAGGCGCTCGCACCACGTCGCTGAGCACTCGCGAGCCGTCCACTCGACGACCATAACTCCTACTGAACTCTCGTTTTTTTTATTATATTTTTTGCTTTAAAACTCCCGGAACCAACCGCTTCAACCATCTTGTTACAGGTTTTCGTCACAGGTCCTCCGACTCGGTGTCTACAATAAGAAGACACCGTAATCACATTGTCTCCTTAAAGGATGAAACCGGAGAATATGTCGAAGATCAAGATCGGTTGAAAGCAATGGCCCAGGATTTCTTCAGGAACCTATTTACAGTAGAAAATGACAGCATTCTAGGAACGCCCCCTCCTGTAAATTTTCCCTGTCTCCCTCTAGAGTTGATCCGGAAGTCCTTCAGCCATATTACCAAGAAGGAAATTAAGCAAGCTGTCTTCGACATGGGGGCCAACAAGGTGCCCGGAATTGATGGGTTGACCGCCGGTTTTTTCCAAAAACATTGGAAAGTAGTTTCTGATAGCATCTACCAGTTTGTTTTTTGCTGTTTCTCAGGGACGTCCTCCATCTCTTTCGTCAACGAGACCATCTTAGTCCTTATCCCCAAGGTAAACAACCCAGAGTTTCTTCATCAGTTTCGTCCGATTAGCCTTTGTTCGGTGATCTACAAAACCGTTACTAAATTGATCACAACCCGACTGAAGGGAATTATGCCTTTGCTAGTAAATGAATGCCAGACAAGCTTCATCCAGGGGCGACAGCTCCATGACAACATCATCCTGGCTCAAGAGGTAGTCCACTCTATGCGAATTAAATCAGGCAAAAAAGGATTCATGGCAATTAAGATTGACCTGGAGAAAGCCTATGACAGACTCAGATGGGATTTCATAACGGACACCCTTCAAAATATAGGGATGCCTCCGGACTGGGTCAATCTCGTGGGTAAGTGTATATCTTCCTCTTCCCTCAGGGTGGCATTCAATGGTGAGCTTACGGACAGTTTTAAACCTTCCCGGGGAATCCGTCAGGGTGATCCACTATCCCCCTTCCTCTTCATCCTGTGCATGGAGCGACTGAGTCAAATGATACAGGCTGAAGTTATCAAACGGGCCTGGAAAGGGCTTTCGATTGCAAGGAATTGCCCAAAACTTACCCATCTTTTTTTCGCAGATGACCTCATTTTGTTCGCTGAAGCCTCTTCTTCCCAGATGTCCGTTATTAACCATTGTCTACACGATTTCTGTAAGATGTCTGGGCAAAAAATAAGTCTATCAAAGTCTAAAATTTGCTTCTCTAAAAACGGTTCCTCGAGCCTCACTCACAACCTCAGTGGTCAGAGTAGAATCCCTCTCACGACATGTTTAGGGAAATACCTTGGGGTTCATCTTCTTCAGAAAAGGTTGAAGGTCTCTGATTTCCAAGAAGTGGTCAATAATGTCAATGGGCACCTTGCAGGTTGGAAAGCAGAATCTTTATCCTTAGCAGGCCGTGCTATGTTGATTCAAGCCGTCCTAAATGCCATCCCAACTCACACAATGAACACCAATCTTCTTCCAAAAGCCACGGCCAGGAAAATTGACAGTCTTAACCGAAGCTTCCTTTGGGGTAGCCAAGTTAGTAAAAAGCAAGTCCACCTAATTCCGTGGAAGGAAGTGTGCAAACCAAAAGACAAAGGGGGCATTGGCTTGGGAGCACAACAGACCAAAACAGAGCCCTCCTTATGAAGCTTGCGTGGCGTATTATTAGAGAACCTGACACTCTTTAGGTTAAAATCCTGAAAGCTAAGTATTTCCCCAACACTGATCTTTTCAATGCTTGTATTAGAATCGGTAAGTGCTCTCATGTATGGAGAAGCATTTGTTCTATCATTGGCGAGTTCAATAGAGGCCTCGTTTGGAGTGTCGGGGACGGAAACACTATTAATTTCTGGCACGATAAATGGTTAGGAGATTTCTGTCTTTGCAACTATGTGAACCTCATTCCGGATACACACCTGAACTTCACAATCAACAAGTACACGACTGCAGCAGGCACATGGAACTGGTCGGTTTTAGAAAAGTGGATCCCCATGGAGTTGAGACTCCTGATGGCAGCAGTTCGCCTAGACAAATCTGGGTTCTCTAAGGATGAACTGATCTGGAAAGGAGCTAGCAATGGGAATTTCACAACTAAATCGGCGTACCATATGGTTGTGAAGGAAGTGGGGGCAAGAGAGAACTGGAAATGGCAGTTTATATGGCAACTAAAGCTACCACACCGCATTATTTTTTTCCTCTGGACTGCCCTACACAATCGCTTGCTCACCAACATGGAGAGAAACCGCCGCCACTTGACTTACTCGAGCACATGTTCAATTTGTAATCGCGGGGAGGAATCAATCTTCATGTTTTTAGAGACTGCTCGGCTAGTAGACCTATATGGAAAAATATCAACCCAACTCTATCGGCAGGTAATTTCTTCTCCCTCGATTTTGAAAGTTGGATGATGGAAAATCTAAAAAATGACAGCAGAGGAATTTGGGGGATTGGCTGGAATGTCATCTTCGCAATTTGTACCTGGTTTCTATGGAAGTGGCGAAACTGCAGCATATTCGATAACCAAAGCGCCATCCCAATCGACAAAAGCACTTGCATCCAATCGTTCGCCAACTTGACCTTCGTAGCCGACTCAGAAGACATCCGTAAGACGAAAACAGACATAATGAGAAACTGGAGGAAACCTAACCCACTATGGTATACTCTGAACATTGATGGGTCTTGTTGCTCGAGAACGAAGACAATAGGGGCAGGGGGGCTGATAAGAGACAGTAATGGCATTTGGATTAGAGGCTTTGTTCATAACATCGGCAGAGGCGATAGCTTCTTGGCGGAATGCTAGGGGATTCTCTCTAGTCTGGAACTTGCCACCGAAATCGGCCTCCAATTTGTATCCATAGAATCCGATTGTGCGGAACTGATCAACCTTCTCAATGACACTCAAGGTCTACTTGTTGTACACCCCTTGAAGTCAGTCCTGGGGATTATTCTGGGCTTCTAAAAGACTATGAATATCAGTTTCAAACACATCTACAGGGAGGCCAACCGCTGTGCAAACTGGCTAGCAAGAGAAGCCAGGGTCTCGCCTTGGGGAAAGCATATCCTAATGGAGCCACCCTCAAACCTGAGACATCTGCTCGAGGAAGATTATAGAGGCATGTACCACATTCAAAGGGTCACTGATCCTACTGATATGCTGTAGTTTTATTTCTACTGGTTTACTGGGTTTTTTTCCGTTGTTTTTTTCCTTTCTCTTTGCTTTGCTGTTGCAAAGCACTTGTAATACAAAAAAAAAATAAAGTATGGAAACAAAACAGCGGATAATTGAACCTAAAAAAATAAAATTTCATTTGATTGCTTTGCCTTACATTTTTTTATTAATTGTTTTGTTTGAATCGTTGAGTGTCTCACGTTTTTAAGTTAACAATATAGAATGTGAACCAAGTTAAATGTCTTAGGCCCTGTTCTTTTTAACTTAAATTAAACTAAATTAACTTAATTGAAATTAAATTAAATTAACTTAACTTAATTTAACTGAACTGAACTGCACCAAAATCGTAAGGTTCATAGTCTGAATCTCTTACCTTATTCTCTCTTGGTAAGAGAAAATAAGTTCTATCCTTCAGGGTTGTCCTTGCGAAAGTTGGTGCTTTACTTAGCCATCCAATCATGAAGTTAAGTTCTCATAAGCGGATTTAGTTTAGGGCTGGCTTCTTCCTGAGCTCTAGTTTCTCTGATTGAGATAGTGAGCCTATCTTCCCCTTCCCTTCCTCAATAGGACTAGCTATAGAAAAAGTTAATATAGATAAAGTCAGGTGTGAATGATTTTCTTGTCTAAGGCTGACCGTACCTAATGCTTTGCTTAGTTAGTTGTTTAACTTTGCTTTGGAAAGCGAGAAAGATGATGTTGGAGAGCAACTCCTTCTAAATAACCAAACCAGGGAAACTTACTTTCATTCCCGAAGGCTAGGCAACAAGTGCAGAAAGGACTGAAGGCCAGGGGAGGGGAGACGAGAGTGTCCCCGACCGGTCTAATGGTGTCTATGAAGAGTACATAGAATGCGTGGAAGTAACCAACAACGCGTGTAAGCTCTGAGCTTACAACAACAGAAGACATAATCTCAAATTCGATCTCAAACTATGCTTCTAAGTCAATAAAAACAATAAAAAAAGCCTACTTCTTTCACGCACGATAAAGCCATACATGCAGGATAGGTGGTTGAGATCATGTGCCTTAGATCGTCTGAAGAGAACCCCAATAGAGAGATGTGTCTTACTCAATACAAAACACTCGTTTGATTTCATACAGGGAAAACATATATATAAATAATTATAATTATAATAAATAATGATGAATTATATATAAATAATATTAAATTATAATTTATATATAAATTATAATAAGTAAATTATAAATTATATATAAATAATTATAATTATAACAAATAATGATGAATATAAACAATATTAAATTATAAATTATATATAAATAATTATAATTATAATAAATAATGATGAATTATATATAAATAATATTAAATTAAAAATTATATATAAATAATTATAATTATAATAAATCATGATGAATATAAATAATACTAAATTATAATACTAAAATATAAATTATAATAAATAATAATAAATTATATATAAATAGTTATAATTATAATAAATAATGTTGAATTATATATAAATAATACTAAATTATAAATTATATATAAATAGTAATAAATTATATATAAATAATTATAATTATAATAAATCCTTTCAAAAAAAATTTAATTATAATTACTTAACTTAACTGAACTAAATGCTGCTGAACTGAACTGAACTTAATTTAACTGAACTAAACTGAAGTTATTTATGCTGAAATTAAGTAAAAAAGAATCTTAGTAGAATGTGTTATGTTAGAAATTAACCGTCTTACTAACCAACCTGGAATCCGGTAATAGGATTAAAATAAAGGGGCTGTCTAAATTAATATTATAATGAAAAAATTGCATGATTTTTAATTTTTATTTTTGTTTATCAAAAATCGTTTTTAAATATTTTATTATTATTATATGATTTTAAGCATAGCCTTTACCATGATTTTAAATCTTAAAATATCATAGTATCATAATTTTATTTTTTTATTATTTTTTTTAATTTTCAATTATTCACTTATAAAAATGAAAAATAGTTTTTAAAAAACCCATCAAATTTGATATTACTTTGTAAATAATTTTTCAACCTTATTATATTTTTATTTGGGCTTCTTGAGTTCTAAACCCATTTAGTCCTATTGGGCTAAAAGCTAAAGAAAATCTGAAATACAAACCTATACTTTACACTTTACGGCCAATCAATGAAATTAAGGGTTTAGTTAAGATTACATCTATATTTTAACGGGGTGTTTATTAGAAGGGATATAAGAGATGTGATAGAGATAAAAAAAACACGAGATAAGTTATCTCGTGTTTGTTTAGGAGATAGAAGAGTGAGACAGATGAATGATAAGACTCTTATCCCTCAAATCCTATACCCATGAGGGGGGTGGTATCAGGAGGTGGGATAATCTCCTGCGATTTTAATAGGATGGAAAAGTTCATCTTATCTCTCAAATTAATGTTATGTAGTTTAAATAAGGTTAAAATAGTAAAATATATTATTTTATCTCTATCCCTATCCCACGTACCAAACATTGAATAATAATTTTCGACTATCATATTTTTATCCTTATCCCAACTTTTTATCCTTGTCCCTATCCCAACCTTTATCCTTATTTCTATCCCAATAGAATACCAAACGCCCCGTAAAGGTTAGTAAAACTAAGGATAAATGTCAAAATTTTCCAATTAAACCTCTCTAATCCATTTATATCTTTTTTTTTTGGGTATTTTCGTCTTCTCCAATTTTTCACCTGATAATGCCCCTGCTTTTTGGTTGCCAACACCCGCAATTGTGATTACGCAGGCCCATAGACCCAAATATCCATGTACGCATAATTCTGGAAACACCTCGCGGTTATATTATGGCAGATACTCAAACCACATCCTTTTTCCAAACACAATACAAAAACTTCAATACTATTTTCGGGAACCTCGATTTCATCTTCACCCATGTCTCATTTCTCTCTAATTAACCTTTCGTTCATTTCATTCGTGACTTTTAAAATATTTCTAATTATGAAGTCATAGCTCGATCTCCCAACTCAAGTTTGAAAGTACTTCTAAATCCACAACAGTGTAACACAATCGAGTCTTACTAGTCTATCACAAACCCTAAGATACCTAACATCATCTACATCGGTACTTTAGCGGGGCTCGCACACCTTCAACCCAATAATGTCACCCCTTTCAATGCACTAAGCGGAAATTGACTCCCATAAAAAAAAACGCTATCCAACTCCTTCAATGACGTTTTCAGCTTCAACGTCGATCTTTTAATATATTGTTGCTCTTAAGTCCGATGCATTTGGCAAAAATCTACTCAGGCCCTACCTCTAATCGCCGTAGCGTGCCTTTATTTGGTCATTCTAAATTTATACCTTCAACAACACAACCCTTCTAAGAAAATGACATCCAGCCATGAAGGATGTTTTCAGTTTCAACAATATTAACCTTTTAACACATTGTTGCAATGTACTTTTATTTAATATTATTTATTTTCCACAAAAAGGTCTCGTTATTTAGGATCAGTCTCAAATAACTTTCGAATAAATACGAGAAACAAACAAACTTATCTGGATTAATCTACTATAAATTCAGGAGTTATCTAGGCCACATTAAGTGTGATACCAATTAATTAGTTTGTTTGAATAATTAAGTATATTAAGTCGTTTAAGCTGAAGATCTCGAATTATAGTAAATTGGGTTGTTTTAGAAATCGGCTGCCTTACCGACCAACTTGGAATTGAGTAATAGGACTAAAACAAAAAGTATGTATTATGTGATTATTTTCAACTTAGATCAAAATACGGCCTCATAAAGCAATGAGTGTGAAAGTTGATTTATTTGGGCTTCTTGAGTTCTAAGCCCATTTAGTTCTGATGGGCTTAAAAGTGTGAAATCCAAACCCATAATTTAGGGCGAGTCCACAAAATTAAGGTTTGAATTAGGCAGATTGGATCTAAAGGTTATGCAGTTTGGCAATGACATGAAATGAAATCCTCGTAGCTTATCAAGTTATTGCGTACAAGTTATTTGGTATACGCTGCTGAATTAATGCTGATCCAAACTTTGCTTTTGCTTTTACATAAAGTCCCTTAATTTTATACCTTATTTTTGTCATTCTGCATATTACATTTTACAAAGCCACAAATCACTACCTTTTCCTTTTAAAACCGGATTCCACGTGCTCAAAGATAATAAGAATAAATATTTTTAAATCATACAGTATTTATCAATTTAAATATTTAATTTGGGAAGTGATTTGATATTAAAACTTTTTAGATTAAATGGTCGAGAATTCACATCCTAACAAATTCATTTATTAATTAAATTTTAATATATGATGAAATGAATTTGTATTATACACATTTTGCAGAGATATACCAAAAATAATAATAAAATCTACAAATAGTTTCTTAAAATTATTTTGGTCATGTTTGGTAAATAGTTGTTAGCCGTTAACTGATAATTGATTACATTAGCTGTTAGTTGATTATCTTTTTGGTTAGCTAATTTGACTAGTGAATTGTGTAAACTTGTTTAGTAAAAATTAGCTGATTGCTAACCGTTGTTTGTGTAAATAACAAATAAGGATATGATAAAACATTTATTTGAGGTTAAAAAGTAGTAATTAGGGGTAAAAATGTCCGCAATAAGTTAATTGAAAAAGCTCATAAAATTAGTTTTTTTTTCAAAATTAGCTTTTTGGACCCAATAACATCTTTCAAACATTTTTTCACCAAACATGATGATTAGATGTTTGACAATTCAAAACCTGTCAAGTAGCTCAAACCTCTAATTTTTCCTCAAAAGATCTTTACCAAACACGGTCATAAAGCCGTGACACTTTCACATGGATTCGATTTTCTCTGCCGTTATAATTTGTGTGCGTTAAACGAGGAAACACAGTACATGCCTCTTTGGAACTAATTAACTAAACATAGAAACCGATAACTAACAACAAGTCTTCCAAAATTTGGTTTAGATTTCTTGTAATAGAACACAAGCTTCTTCTCCCTTTCCCTTCACTCAAATCCAATCTCTTCTAGATAATCATCAACACTATATATATATAAAAAATCATTTAAACAGACCAATTGCAGGAAAAAAAAAAAAAATCAATGGAGATCAAGGTCGAAAATGGCAACTCTCACCAAGAAGAAAAGCTCCCCCTGCTCCAAGACTTGCCAATTCCAACCCCACCCGATAAAACTCTAATCCAAAAAGCAATTAACCAGACATTCAAAAGCTCAGCTCATCTAGCCAATTTACTACCCACCGGAACAGTTCTCGCTTTCCAGCTTTTATCTCCCATTTTCTCAAATTCCGGCAACTGCGATTCAGTCAGCAGGTTCATGACTGCAGGTCTGGTTATTCTCTGCGGATTGTCATGTTTCGTGTCGAACTTCACAGACAGTTTCATAGACAAGAATGGGGATGCTTGTTATGGTTTAGCTACATTTCGCGGGCTATGGATAATTGATGGGTCGGCGACTGTTCCACCCGAGGTTGCAGTGAAATATAGGGTGCAGTTTATAGATTTTGTGCACGCGGTTATGTCAGTACTTGTGTTTACAGCTATTGCATTGTTTGATCAGAATGTTGTTAGTTGTTTCTATCCGACACCTTCTGCTGAAACGCAGGAGGTTCTTACCTCGTTGCCGGTTGGAATTGGTGTGGTTTGTAGTATGTTGTTTGTTGTTTTTCCTACTCAGCGACATGGGATTGGATTCCCTCGCTCTCTCAATATTTGAGACTTTGTAATTGGAAAATTTCTTCAAATGTGCAGCTTAAATGCTTATACAGATTAACTTTGAAATTGCCATAACTTTGAAAATTTCTTCAAATGTGTAAACCTCCAACCATGACAATGTCATGTACTCTACCTTTGTTGTTAACAATGCAACTGTACCCATGTGTGCTTTTTTAAAACAGAACTCCAAATCAACATTCTTTTGACTTCCCAACCAACCTCTACCGCGTAATAAATCTTAAATATATTTTCGAAAGAATTTTTCCACTAAATTATCTCACATCACTGGTAATAAATTTATAACATACAAAATCTGAAATCAAATAATCAACTTCTTGTAATTGCTAAATTAATAGAGACATAATCATAGTATGAAAAAGAAGTTTATATAGAATGCAATACTTCTGTGCAAGTTCTAAGACATGCTATACAGAATTCACCACCAACTCAATAACTAAAGACTCCGAAGCTTTCCATACCTCACTTCCACTGCAGAATCCACGCACAATTTGACTCCATGTTTCCCACTCAGGAACACATCCATCCGTCACCCTCTCATCGAAAACGCGAGCTGCTTTCTGCAGGTCACCTTTACTGCAGAAACATTTAAGTAAAGTATCATAAGTCTCAGATTCAACTGAGATACCTCTAGAACGCATACTTAAATACATTTGAAATGCTCGATTTCGATCTTTATCTGTACAAAGTCCTCGGACAACTGCATTATTAGTACTAACATGCAGGCCCCAAGTCAATCTGTTTGGTGAGATTCTCCCAAGAATCATCTCATCAAGGAAGTTTGCAGCCTCCCGAAACTTGTGAATTTCACAAAACATGTTTATGATCTTCCCGTACAATGCTGCATCTGGTTTTATGCCCTGAATCTTCATCTTATCGAGCATCTCCACTGCTTCGGGAAGCTTCTTCTCTTTACAGAGGCCACTAATTAACGTACTGTAAGTTATCATATTCGGTTTATGGCGTTTCTTCACCATTATCTCCAATAGCTCAATAGCTTCCGACGAACGTCCAGCTTTGCAAAGACCATCCATTAAAGAGCTATAAGTAAACACATTTGGCTCAATTCCCTTGCTTTTCATATCTTCAAGCAATTCCATAGCTTCATCCGTATTCTTAGACTGACACAAACCGTTTATCAAAGAAGTGTATGTGACAACAGACGGCGAACAACCTTTGGCTCCCATCTCTTTAAATAACTCCTTCGCCTCACAAATCTTCCCCAGTCGACATAAACCATTTATCAATGTGCCATATGTATACGAATCGGGATTACATCCACGATTTGGCATCTCATGAAATATCTTAAACGCAGCATCGATAGTTCCACTGTTCTTGCAAAGTGCTTTAATCAGAATATTAAGAGAGACAACAGTAGGTGAGACTCCCATTTCCTTCATGTAATTATAAAACCTCATTGCAACCTTTAATTGGTTCTCTTCAACGAGAATAGCGAACACAGTGATATAAGATTTCTCAGTAGGTGTGCAATCAAATTCATTCATCCTATGGAAAATCCTAATAGCATCTAATGGTCTATGAACCCTTCCATAGGCTCTGCAAATAGAAAGAAATATATCCTCCACAATATTACACTTCTCTTCCTTCATTCTCTGAAGCATCTGTTCTGCTGGTCTAAACTGATTGGCAAAGAGTAACTTAGAGATCATGATACCAAATGTGCTATGATCATGCCTAAATCCGTTACCGTACTCCGCTGTAGCAGAATCAAACACAAGTATAGCTTTCTGTAAATCCTTTTCTGCCCGTATGAGCTTCTCAACTTGCACAGGAGTAATTTGTTTCGACCATTTAAAAACAGTTTTTATGCCCATTGTAATGTTCCTTTCCTTCCTCCACAGTATTTTTATGCACCTTCTTTAAGTCGTAAATTGCATAGTAATTAATAAAAACCAAAGCTAATCCCCCAAGCAGTATTAGGCATAAAGCCTAGAGTTTTCACATATGGATAATGGTACCTACTGTTTTTTCTTCTTAAGCATTTTATCAAACATGTGGAAGGCAACTTAACATCCCATCTCCATGGTAAATAGTAAGTTTGAGAGCTGCTGATAGAGATAGACTCAGTAATGTATAAAGTTTGATTGTTGTGCAGCTCTACTTAGCTAAGGAAAAAAGTGGTTCTAGCTCTACTCTGTAAATTCGCAATTTCTTTAGTAAAATGGTATTCTACAATGGAAGTATCAGAACTTCTGGTTTCAAAAGTTGTTCCAATTCACAAATTTTATTCAGTACGAGGCAAATTAGAATTAGGCATTTAGGGTTAGGGTTTGACTTGCCTTAATGAAGGGCTGAGTGAGTAACCGGTGATGTGGTGTCCGGTGAAGAGAAGATGGAGACAATTATAAAACTTCACAAGGCCTGTCTTCAACGAAAGTGGACTAGGGGATTGACAAAAGGAGCACACTGCGCATGAAGTGTGGCGGCGAATAGCCAAAAGGGACGCCGGTAAAATGAGGCGGTGGCTGGTGGCGGCTCGGGTGGGTACTGACCGCGATTGATTTGGGCGCAGATGAGTTGGGATTTGGAAAGAGAAATTGGCTATTTGTTTTCGAGTTTAGGGATAAAACGACATAGTATTGGTGTTGGGGCAATGATGTTGAACCAATTTTTGCTTTTGCTGAACCAGGCTTATATGTGGGGCTTTGACATACGAAACTGGCAGCAACACCACTAAGATCGCCTGAAATATTCTGGATCGGATTGGGCTGCATTAGGACCGGGCCCAATAGGCTTCCTACATAATATCTATATTATATTTTAGGAACAAAAATATCCATATATGTGGTCAACAGTAATTTTCACCTGGTCAACGGTGACTGACCAAATTCACTTGGTCAGTCACTAACCATGTGAAAACCACTGATGTGTTAAATGCGGAGGTTAAACCCAAGTATGTTCTTATGATATAAACAGTAAGATAAAAATGGAAAAAATGTCAAACTATATGCTTTTAATGATATATTGTGCGTTAGAAACACTGAGCAAATAAATCACTTATGTAAGAATAAAATGGGTTGCTTCGAAGTAGACTAGTGCGACCTACAACAAACAACAACAACAAAGCTTTAGTCTCAAAATGATTCGGGGTCGGCTAACATGAACCATCATATAAAACCGTGAAATCAAGTTGGATCAGCGACACAAATTCTCCCCCTCCACTCTGTCCTATCCACTACCATATTTTTCTCAATCCCCAATAAACTCATATCACTCTCGATCACCCTCCTCCAAGTTTGCTTAGGTCTTCCCCTACCCCTCACCACTACATCCCTTTGCACTCTTCAGTCCTCTTAACCGGCGCATCAAGCGCTCTTCGTTTTACATGTCCAAACCACCTTAGTCGGGTTTTCCTCATTTTATTCTCAATAGATGTAACCCCTACTTTTGTCCTAATTATTTCATTACTCACCCGATCCTTTCTCCTATGACCACACATCCATCTCAACATACGCATCTCCGCCACCGACATCTTATGGATGTGACAGTGTTTAACTGCCCAACACTCCGTACCATATAACAGTGCGGGTCTGATTGCCGTGCGATAGAATTTTTCCTTCAATCTATTAGGCATGTCGGGGTCACAAAGGAAACCCGTAGCACTCTTCCACTTCGCCCAACCAAATTTAATCCTATGAGCAACATCTCCATCTACTTCTCCATCTATTTGGATAATAGATCCTAAATACCGAAAGCAATCCGATGCCTGAACCACTCTCCCATCTAGGGTGATTGTCCCTGCCTCCCTACTCCTATCGCCGCTAAACTTATACTCCAAATATTCCGTCTTACTTCGGCTCAACTTAAAGCCTCTAGATTCTAAAGTTTGTCTCAATAGTTTCAACTTCCTCTCAACGCCTTCTTTTGTCTCATCAACCAATACAATATCAGACGATGTTCTCTAAAATTTCCGCAAAATCAGACGATGTTCATGACCATAATGAACATAACCATGAGAACTAATACCGTATCAGCGTCTACACAAAATGGCAGAATAGTTTAAGGACATCGCGTCTGCTAGTCAGCCATTAAATTAAATATAGTTTCATAAGGGAGGGTTCAAGAGACATTGCCTATCTATCCTATGCAAATATCGATTGTTAAAAGTTATCACCACATCTAATTCTTTTCATTTTCAATTTCATTTATGCGGGGGATTGTTGGAAAACTTATATATAAATGAAATTAGTATAAATTCCAATAAACATTTCTCTTGATGAATTGTTGTGTTCGCTCATGAACAGTCATGTTCGTTCACGAACATTCATGTGCATTCGAGAACAAATATATCCATTCAAGTTCTATATATACTGGATGGAGCTGTCAAATTTGACATGTTTTTTGGAAAAAATTACTCTCTGAAATGTTTCTGCTCTCTGTACGTTGTTGTTTTTCCTGCTCCGGTGATAACAAATTTACACTTGATAAGAATTCGATTACGACGGATTTTTTTTTTAAGAAGACTGCTAATATAGACATCAAATTTATCTAAACTTTGTTGTTTTTATTGTCCATATATTTTCTGTATTCGTATTGTTTTTTGTTGAATCATATCTAACATTAACTTCAAACTATTTCAACTAACTTAGAATCAACCAAAACTTATATGATGTTGGAAATCAACCAAAAAAAGTTTGGGTTGATTCTTGAAAGTGATGTTGCTTATAAAACTTGAACGAAAATTTATGAGAAATAAGAAATGAAGTTTGGATTGTGATTTTATGTTGTTTTTTTTTTTATAGAAATTGGAACGAGACAGAACTTATTGTGATTTTATGTTGTTAATTATATATACTATTGATATCCTTGAAAATATATATTAGTATAAATGTAGGTGTCTTATATGCTTACTTTGTTTTTGACAAAGTAGACTTTACTTGTTTTTTTTTTCTACCATTGGATTAGCTTACTTTGTCAAAGTTTATCACCATCCAATAGTGGAAAAAACAAAGTAAACATAACCTAACCCTATAAATGTTTAGTTTGAGGGTTAGACTATGCTTACTTTGTTTTTGACAAAGTAAGCATTACTTTGTTTTTACCATCATCCAATAGTGAAAAACCAGAGTAAGCTTTATTTTGTAAAAAACAAAGTAACCATAAAAGACATCCTAATTTGATAGCATGCAAATCGAAATGAGTTTAAATATATAAATTCATAAATTCCCCACATAAAAAGTAAAAATAATTATGAATGTGAACAAGGAAATTGATTGGCATCCTAAGGACAAAAACTTAATGAATTTGTAACGGACTAACGGCAAGAAGTCATGGGAGGAGATGAAGTGGAAAGATAAGAGGATAGAAAAAAACAGTGGTAGAGGATTGGACATGACACCCTCTTCCTCGGAAGCCTTTCGCTCTAGATAACTGGACCCCATCCTTACACTATCCGTTTTCTCCTCCGTTACCTCCACCAATATCAAAATATCCCAACTCCATTTTCATTTTTCTTTTCTTCATTCCTAAAATTACGAATTTCATTCTTTTTTATGTTAAGATATTTCTTCTATACAAGTTAATTTTAACAAATATATTAAAGTAATGACCTTGGCTATCATACCCTATACAAGAAATTAAAATTTGAGAGTTGAATTTTCCCAACCTCCAAAATTAACTAGAATACATATAGGCTATATATATACTCTTTATAAATAAAATTTGGATGGGAGAAAAGAGTTTTATAATATATTGTTAGCGGCGGATTTGTGTGAAAATTTGATCGGCGAAATTTAATTTTGGTTTTTTGTAGATTGTGCGAGCGTATCAAGAAAGCAGGTTCTTAAAATCGAAAATGATTAATTAAAAGACTTCTAACTAAACGATTATGAAAGATGACCAAAGACTAAGATGGTGTTTGTTTACTTACTTTTCACTTTCTGTTTGCCTTTTCATTTTGAAAGACAGCGCTTTAGGTGTTTGGTTAGACTCCTCATGTTTGCCTTTTACCTCTGAAAAGCAGCTTTTTACAAAAGCAGAGAATCTCTGCTTTTATGAAAAGAATCTCTGCTTTTATGAAAAACAGCATTTTCCAAATGCAACAGCAAACAGGAACAGCAACCAACAAACTGGAACAGGCAAATAACAAGTAGCCAAACAGATCCTAAAAAAAAATCATTTAAAAGTTCATAGTTTCAATATAGAAAATTTTATTAGTCTTGCACCGACGAATAAAATAAATTAATTCGAGGGATCAGTAATTTTTATTTTTATTTATGTTAAAATGTTTTGGTACAATAATGGAAAAAACAATTTGAAAATTATAAAAGAAATTGGACAATTATGTTGTGAAATTGTAATTAAACAAAAATAAACTTAAGATTGAGTGATTTGAGAACTTGGAAATAACGATGAACTTAAGAAGCTTGAGAATTGCTTGTGTAAATTGTTGGAATGTTGATTGAAACTTCAATTAGCAAATTGAAAACTTTGGATTGAAATGTAAGGAAGTTTGGTGCGTGGAAAAACTTGAAGAATAAAGCAAGTGAATTGAGAGATTTAAATTGAGAAAAAGAAGGATAAGAAGGCTGAAAATGAGTTTTTAGTTTTGCGGTTTGTTGTGTTGTTCTGTTATGCGCTTTCAAGTGAAGTGTTAAGCCTTTTTATATTTGCTGCTAGCAGAAATTCTTGGAAGTATGGTCTTCCACTACTCCAATCTTGTTAAATTTTTCATGGCATGTTCTACACCTTCTGAAGAACTAGAATTCTATTTTAAAAATGTGTGTTGGAGTTGGTTAAGACTATTGAAAAATTAATTTATGAACAATATACACATTTTTTTTGATACCGCGACAAATTCGTTGGAAGCAGAATCTTCCATTACTCCAATCTTGCTGAGATTTTTATGGCACATTCTCCACATATTCATGAATCAGGATTCTAGTTGGTTAAAACGCTGTTGAAAAAAAATAATTTTCAAACAAACTTTTTTTTTTTTTTGCTATCGAGACAAATTCATTGGAATTGATTAAGGGTGTTGAAAAAATTAATTTCCGAACATACACATTTTTCACAATGCATGCTTCTTCTTCAATACTGCTCCGTTTTACCTCTATAAATAATCTTTGACTTGTAATAAACTAAGGAACCGGGATTCCAATATAGCTCACCAAGATTCCAAGTAAAAGTACTCTGAAAAATCGAGTTTCTAAAGGAAACGTGATGTTGAGAAATAAACTTGTGATTAACCTATTCTTCTTCCAACTCTCCGAAAAACTCATTTTATTATTCTCACTTATATTTTAATTACTTTGGCAGATTAATAAATCATTTTTTAATTCTCACAAATATTTATATTGTTATTTTACATTTAAAATTTACTATTTAAACTTTTTAGCATATTTAATTTTCAGTTTTACAGAAATAAGAAGGTAACAGAAATGAACAGTCTTGATTATCATAGGATTAGTAATCCAAAAAACATCCCCCGTTATTACATCATAGGATTATCAAACTCTGATCATCAATCAAGAGTCGTAGCCAAAATCTTCAAACAGTAACCAAAGTTAGATAGTGTATGCTAGTACCATGATCCGCGATGTAGCAGATTGCAACAGGATTGAAAATATTGACAGAATGTGATTAACCGCTCTCGAGCTTGTGATTTTCAGAGCCACAAAAAATGGTTCCCTCTCTACAATAAGAGCTCACTCTCTCTACCCAAAGTACATTTCCGCTCTCTACCTTCATTTTCTCTCTGATCACCACCATGGAGTCGAGAGTGTTATCACGCGCCACTACCTCCGCCATCGTTTCCTTGCCTCAACTACGGAAGCCTCTGCGAGATGGTAATGCTTCCAGCCTTGTCTCAATGAAACCGATCGGAGCCGTCGGTGAAGCCGGCAACCTTATATGGGGAAGACAACTCCGTCCCTCTCTGCTCCTCGAGAGCTCTCCAGCTGTTAAACGTGAATTCCTCCGGCCTATTATGGCCGCTGCTTCATCTCCAGCTGCAGGAGGCGATTCCTCCGGGTGAGGTCCGTTTCCTCCGTTCTGGCTCGGTTAACTCACTCCGTCTCGGATTCTGACTTGTTATTTCGCATTTTTTTTTTTGACTCGTTGTTTTGGCAGGGATGGGAAGGTCGCTCCCGTCGGGTTTTTGGAAAAATATCCGGCACTAGTCACCGGGTTTTTCTTCTTCATGTGGTATGATATGATATGATTACGACCCGATATTTGAACTGTGGAACGGTGTCAAACAGGGTCAAACTTCTGGTCACTGTTTTTAAATTTCTTTTCTCAGGTACTTCATGAACGTGATTTTCAACATACTGAACAAGAAGATCTACAATTACTTTCCTTATCCTTAGTAAGTATACTGTAATTTAGTGTAATTTGATTCTTAAACTGGCTAATTTAGCTTGATTTTGACAAAAGTCTATTGGATTTTGAAGCTTCGTATCAGTGATTCATCTGTTCGTAGGAGTTGTGTACTGTTTGGGTAGCTGGACCGTTGGTCTTCCTAAGCGCGCTGTGAGTAAAAACTTCTATTAGGCCCATTTACTTTCCATGCCATGGTTGTTAATCCGATCTTAATCAGATATGTGTCCCGTGCCATGGTTGTAATTGCAGTGAATTTAAAGTCAATTTTACTAAATTTTCACAGTTGAAGTCATAATTGAATGATTTGTTGCATTCAGTAGAAACTCCATGACTAATTCTTGTGGCAAATATGGTTAGGGGTATTAATTTTTGACACGACAACACGATTTAGCTTGACATATATAATCACGTGGAATATATAAATCACATAACACAATTATGACGACCATCCGTTTTGACACCCCTTATTATGGTTACTTGTAGTCATGTGTACTGACTATTGTAATTGGTGGTTTTTGTTGCAGCCTATTGACTCGAAGCTCCTTGGTGTTCTTATTCCGGTTGCTGTGTGTCATGCAATAGGCCATGTAACAAGTAACATCTCATTTGCAGCAGTTGCTGTGTCGTTCACCCATACGATCAAAGGTGCTACAGAGAAGCCACTTCGTTATGCTGATTTTGTTCAATAAATGGTTACATGTTGTTATCAATATTGTTTTACGAGTACCGTTTTAGGCATGTAATCTTACTTGGTAACCTTTTTTGTTTCTTCCAGCACTTGAGCCCTTCTTCAATGCTTCTGCTTCTCAATTTATTCTTGGA
Organism: Euphorbia lathyris; assembly: GCF_963576675.1. Classification (NCBI taxonomy): domain Eukaryota; kingdom Viridiplantae; phylum Streptophyta; class Magnoliopsida; order Malpighiales; family Euphorbiaceae; genus Euphorbia; species Euphorbia lathyris. The sequence goes on from NC_088915.1 coordinate 66,839,573, forward strand.
CAGTCAATCCCACTCTCTCTATGGCTTTCACTTGCTCCCGTGGTTCTTGGTAAGTTCTTCGATACGATGTTATATTTGATATCTTAGGGATATAAACCATGTGTTGCTGATTTATTAGCTCTACCTCCAACTCATTCGAGTAGCTTGACGAGATGTTAAAAGTCTCTGGATTTGGCCTATATGGATCTTTGCTAGTGCAACAGTTGCATCCAAAGTTAAGGTTGCATCTCATTTTGCCTGACATTGAGTTGTGAATCAAATGCAGGTGTGTCCATGGCATCACTGACTGAACTCTCATTCAATTGGTTGGGATTCATTAGTGCTATGATTTCCAACATCTCCTTCACTTACAGGAGTATCTACTCCAAGAAAGCTATGGTGATTTTCTGTACCGTTCTCGTTTTACTTTTCGTTGCTGATTAATTTGGGAAAAATCATCTATTGGCTCTTGTTTGTTCCTCTTTCTGCAGACTGATATGGACAGCACTAATGTCTATGCTTACATTTCCATCATAGCTCTCTTTGTCTGTATTCCACCAGCCTTAATTGTGAGTAACCGAAACCAAACCATCATAATAACCACAGCAGGTTTCATATTTATGCATTAGATCAATCACTGATGACTGACTCGTATTACTGTTACAGATCGAGGGTCCTCAACTGTTGAAGCACGGGTTTAGTGATGCAATTGCCAAAGTGGGTATGACTAAGTTCATTACAGACCTCTTCTGGGTAGGAATGTTTTATCACCTTTACAACCAGGTATAACAACTTTCTACAAGGATTCCATGAATGTCTTATCGCGTTTTAGAACTACTAAAGCGAATTTTCCGCATTGAATATTCAGCTGGCTACCAACACTTTGGAGAGGGTTGCGCCTCTTACACACGCAGTTGGCAATGTGCTGAAACGTGTGTTTGTGATCGGCTTCTCGATCGTGATCTTTGGTAATTATGCCCAACCTGTTGTTATATTTCGTTTATTGTTTACGAAACTGAAATATCTAACTTGTTTCCTTCTCTGCAGGCAATAAGATTTCACTGCAAACTGGTATTGGAACATGCATTGCTATTGCTGGAGTGGCAATTTACTCTTTCCTCAAGGCAAAGATAGAAGAAGAGAAACGAGTGAGTATATTACTTGGAAGTTATGTCCCGATAAGTAGTCGCTAATAATTTGATGTCACGTCGATAAAATATTAACACGGTGTAACTAATGAAAGTATGTTCTGGATGCAGCAAGGGAAAGCAGCATAGGAGTTGAAGAAACTTTGGTTTTAAAGTGATATTATCCTGTGGCTGTACCCAAGAAAATAATGACAAATGGAGTATCTTATTGTGTCATTGTGAAGTTATTTTTTTAACTGATTTTCTTTCATTCATGTTCACTTAAAATAATGTACATTGCTTGCTCTGTTTCTCTCAGTACAGGCCTATGATTAGAAGCTCTTAAGTGAGTTTATCGGAACGAGTATGTCGATATTAATTATCGCTGCAACTTCTAAATTTTAATTGTTTTTTTAAAATTTCCTTTTCTTTCCATACTTCAATATAAGCTAAAATAAAAATAATATATAGTTTTAAATAACATTACAAATAATTATCTTAGTTTTAAATAAAATATTATTGACACTAATTATTCACTAGTAGTATTAATGAAAATCACCAGCATTGGTCAATCTGACTATGATACGAAATTGTAGAATTGAGGACCAAGTCTAATAATAAATTGTTGTGTTAGCTTCATTACCTGAAAATTTTACAGTCAAATTCTAGAATGGTTACAGTACACATAATCTCTATAAATAAAATATATTCATATAATATTTATGTGTCTGACTTTTTTTTATTAGTGAGACAATAAAAAAATTATACTATAATTATCCTTTTTCATTGATAGAGTTTATTGGACTGGAGTCATAATAGAATTTCTCTTCGTTTTCAACGAGTGACTGTCATAACATATTACAATACCTAGTAAGTGTTGCCTTAGAAAAAGGCCTCACTTTTTCCCATTTAAAAGTGTCGGTTGTTTGCGTGTTGTATCAATAGCAACACTTTTCTATATCTATAGCAACAATGTAAAGTGTACCATTCGTGTATATATCAATACTTTTCTTACCCTAATTGGTCGAGGTCTGGTCCGTTCTAATTCTGTCAAATCGTAAGGTTGCAACTCTCATAGAAGTGTTTCCATAAACATAGATGAGGTAACACTATGTTAAAAAATTAAAGCAACATTGTCATACATTAATGCAACGTTTTTTCGAAGAAACTCTTTCGTATACAATTGCAATACTTTTGAATGCTACATATTCTTTTCGATACAAATCTTTTATTACAATTTCAACACTTTTTAATTTAATATTTTTTGTTCGAAGCAACTATTTCGTATCCAATTGCAACACTTTTTATTTGTAACATATATATATTATGTTATTAGCAACACCATGTCTTTCTTTAGAAGTGTAATATTTTTAAATGCAACACCCTAATATTTGCAAGGCAATATGATAATATTATATGAAAAAAAATTAAAACAATTTTTAATTGAAAATAATAACATAACAATATAGTACAACCATAATAAGTCAATATGTGAACATTAGAGTTTACCATTGTCATATGATCCAAAAAAACAGCTAAAAGTATAATTGTCATATAACCATAATATAACTTATCCTTGCATCTCTTTAGAAGAGAGTGTCATTTTCATTTGAAATACCGTCCTAAATATCTTTGTATAAACCTTGAGATTGAGATTAACTTCTCCAGATTTATTCATCATTCACTTCAAGTTCTCCTTCACTTTTTAGTCTATTTTCTCCTCCATTTCATTTTGAAGTTGGTTTCTTAACATTTTGAAGTTGGAGGATCACAATTTGTCCATTATGGCTGGTGTCCAACTGGATATATAGACTCCATATAAGATAATATAACTGCTTCGTTGGTGTAGTAATGATCTACCCACTGATATATTGCTTAGTCGATGCTCGCATGCAACTTTGCATACATGTTTACATCAAAACTATGAAAGTTTCCATTTCCTTCACATGCATGTTCTTGCATTTAAGTCGACGACTCCCATTTTTGTTCAATCGTCGATCTGAAATATGTGATTGTATATTCCATAAAACATACAAGTGTCTGCTTTGTATACATAACTTGTCATCTTTTTCTTAGCCCAATATGACAAATGTGATTGTCGTGCTCCTGAAAACCAAAGTTATTATGTTAAAATATACAATTCAAGCTGCATAAATTATACTACATGATGGGTTGAATTTCTAACCTGCTAATTGTTGTCTCTTGTAAAACCATCTTTTAAGAGTAGCTCTTATGTACTCTACTAACATTGTGATAAGTAAACATCTACATATAACCATAACTGTGTTCCATGATTCGACTATGTTTGTGGTCATAATGTTATACCGACGAATATAAAAGTATGCATGTGACCATTTCTTGATGCCATCTTGCTCTAAATATTATGCGGCGGGGACATGTAGTTCAAAAACAAACATATTGTCGAAACAAATTAAAGAAAAACAATCAAAAGTATCATATCATTTTTGCAATCCAAACAACTGCGGAACATACAAAAAAATGCGAAAGCAATTTGCTTCGCAATACTTCATAGTTAAATTAACTGTGAACCATATTCTCATAAATCCACAACCTCCGCACTATGGATGCTTGTGCTTCGCAGTTTACGATTCTGTGAAGCCAGTTGCTTCGTAGTTTACGATTCCATGGAGCAAAATCACAAATTGCGAACCCATCGGGTTGGATATACCCTTCAAGTTCAGCCTCCAAGGTACAAACTAACTTAAAATACACAGAACTAAACTATATAAATAAATTTATGTATGTAGAATCAACAAAATACTTAAATGAAATGTTTGAATCTTGGATTGATGTATGAAATTAAAATTGGATTCCATAAAGAATGAGAAGTGAAATCTAAGTGGTGTTAAGTGATAATATATATACTAAGGGTATTTCGGGAAAGTTAACAATGAAATTGTCTAGTTTGGTAAGATGTGTTGGTCCCGTGTGATTAGTTCCAAGGGGGGAGGGGTTAGGAACTAATGTAACTTTTTCGCTTAATTATGCTGACTTAATCAATTCTTTAGGTTACTTAACTTAGTTTAGGTCATCACGGCCGAGAGATGTAAGACAGCTTTAGTCAGATACTGACTAGAACTGTTTTACTTGTGAGTTAGGAATTAACCCTTGAGGTCAGCTTCCAACTCAGCACCAAGATTACTCAGTGTCAGCTTTTACAATTTATATCCTGAGCAATTTAATCAAGCAACACATATATAGATATATTGAGAGAGAGTTAGAAATTACTCGACACGACTTATCCTGGTTCGGCCTCTCTGTCTACGTCCAGTCCCCAGAGTCACTCCGGGCTTTTTCAATCCAATACTGAGCTCTTTAAAGGTAGAGCACAAACCGTTTACAAGGCAGTTGAATATGCAAGAGTACCTTCCTCTATTCGTCTACTCAACTCCTACTAAGTGCTATAACCGAACACCTAGATTTCTCTACCGCTGAGTACTAAAACCGAGTACTCAGCACCACTCTCTCAATTTTACAATTGATGCAAACTTGTTCTTTTTAGATGAAGAACACTTTAAGTGATTACAGAATCACTCTAGCTTTTACACAGAAATGGAAATTTAGTGTAAGATCTTTTTCTTGTTTGAATGTGTTTTGTATGTATGCTCTTTTCCTCTTTTTGTTTTGGCAATCGGCTTAGGATCCAAGAATGAACTTGTCCTTTTATAGTTGAAGTCTGAAGCTCTAATGATTTGAATCTGGAATTATCCGTTGGATTCAAACGGCTCTTTCTTGCATCATTGTTCTGGTCAGCTTCAGATTTGCAGGCCAATCATGTCGTCTGATTTTAGCAGGTGTCAGGCTTGTCTTCTTCTGGCAGGTTCATCTTCTAGCGCTAGTTTGTCTTTTAGCTAACGGACAGTTGACCTATGCATCTCAAAATTGACTCTGGGCGTAATTCCAAAGCTTCTGTTATTGGTGCAGACAGTTGTCGGATCTTGTCTTCTAGCAAACGGATCAATCGTGCTGTCCTGACGAACACTCAGCTTGACTTTATTGACGTTGCTTTTGTTCTTTGTTTCTGAGTCACATTCTTACTCAGCTTCCGTTGTCAGCTTCGTCTGCAAGCATTGGTTTAGAGGAAGACTTTTCTTCTTTGATACTGACTTGCGTTCCATTCAGCTTCTTTGGTTAGCTTCATCTTTAAGTATTTGTTCTGAAGATGACTTTTCTTTTATTAAGCTGAGTTGTACTTCACTCAGCTTGTGCTGTGTTCTCATGCTGACTTCGTCCTGTCTTACTTTTTTTTATTTCTGTTTGCATTTATACTTATACTCAATATTGAACAAACATATTAGTACAATTAAATCAAAGCACTTAAATTTAATTGCCTCTTAATCATGGATTAACTTAAATAATTTTGTCAAATCAAAATCATGTGGAAAGGTGTTTCAACAAACTCCCCCATTTTGATGTTGGCAAAATATTTAATTGTGGAACTCAGCATTGAGATTCCCCATGATTGAAATTTCTTTTATACTTCTGAAGTTACTCCCCCGTAAGGGTTGCATCTATTGACTTAAATTAACTCTAAACCTTCTAAGATTTAATCGAGTAAAGTTAAGACATGCCTATACTGACTTAGTTCAATTCTAGACCTTCCAAGATCTAATTCAGATGAGACTAGGTCAGCTTTCAGAAGAGCTTGACACATATGTTTACTCAGTTCGATACACAGTCAGTTTAGGTATCAGAGTTATGAAAGGATGTATCAGAGCTAATGTGTACTGAATATGTTTCTTTTTAATTTTGTTTGTTTGTTCATTTAAGACAGATCAGCACAAAGCATAATAAGTAAGTAAGCATCACATAAGATTTATCAGTTTGAATGAAAGATGCATAAATATATAGATGGTCAGCTTTAACAGGATAGAATACGCTAGATAAAATTACAAGTCAAGAACTAAAACTAGCCAATCTATTTCTTCCTGTTAACTTGAGCTTGGTGAGCAGGATTAACTTTGCCTTTCCCTTTGGCAGTTCCTTGTTGCTGACCCTGATTTCCTGAACCAGATGTTTCCCCCATTTTCTACTGAGTTCCAGCAGCTTGCATTTCTTTCTCCCCCGTTTTGCCAGCATCAGATGAAGGGGGAATAAATGTCTCGCGAAGAGCAGCACGAGCAAGTTTGGCTGAGTAGGCTTGGAGTTGACTCGTACTCTCCCGAAGACCGTCGAAGACAGCCATGCCATCGTCTAGAGTGGCAACAGGGATCCTAATGTTAGCACTCAGCATGCTCAAGAGATACTCCTGTGATTTCCCGATCCAAGTTATGGATTCTGACAGCTTGGCATATGATTGATGGTACATTTTGAGCAACGCAGAATCGTAGAACTGACGTTGAGCGTTTGTATGCCGGACATGTTTAAGTGTCGCTTGAGAATACTGCAGAATCTCATTTGTTTTTACTTGGTCAGTATCCATTTCTTCTTTACTCAAGTTGAGTAGGCGAACAGCTTCACTGATTTGCTCAATGGAACACTTGGAGGAGGAGGAGATTAATTCACGAGTCCCGATCAGCTCAGTGGTTAGCTGGGTGAAAAGCTGATTAACCTCAGCAGAGGTTGCATAGATTGAGTTCGCAGCTGACAAAGTGTTGAGTTGGCCCTGGATAGCATTCATATGATGGAACATTATCAGCTGGAGTTCAGCCAGCTTCACGATAGATTCTTGCTTGGGTTGTTGAGATTGAAAAGATGTCATGGCACTCAGTAAGTCCTTGAGACCCTTGATTTCGGTCAGAAGCTGAGTGACAGAAGAGAGTTGAGTTGGCTCAACATTGACAGACCCAGCAGCATCGGCATTGGAGTGATGAATTTCCTGAAGTAATGCTTGAGCTGAGTCAATGATTCTTCATCCAGACTCAGTAGCATGCAGGTAAGCATAAGATTCATCATGTTGTGGTTCAGAGGCCGGAATTGGAATAGCACCGGATGGAGGAGGTGTTTGGTGCTGTCTAGACTTAGAGGTGCCAGCATGGTCAGCAACTGGGCTTTTATTCAGATCACTAGCAGGAACTGACTGGCTATCATTCTGTGATAAAAGAGTAGGAAGAGGTGGATCGACAGAGATATTGACATGTTCAGAGTCAGTCTGAAGCTGAGTACTTTCAGAAGGTTGAGGTAGTTCAGTGCTGACCTGAGCAGGATTTTCCTTTGCTAACTCATTGTCTTGAGTAGCAGGAACTTCGAGCACTTGCTCGGCAGAAACATGACCTTGTAGAGCTTTGGGGTCGGCTTGTTCCTCTGCTTGAGAAACAGAGGCTTGTTTTTCCCTAAGTTGATCTGGAGTTGGGTCAGAGAAGAATTGAAACTGGAGTTTTGTGAGGGCAGTGATCGGATCTCTTAGTGGAGAATCATCCAGAATGTCAATGACAGGAGACTTCTGAGCCTTGCGTTTGAGTCGTTTGCCTGTGCGGTTCTTATGAGTTGGAGGAGAGGGATCAGCAGGAATGGAGTCAAGAGACTCAGAGGAGGAGTTCAGTCCAAGGTCAGCATTGAGACCTTCCACAACCTTGTCCTGCACAAGCTGCTCAGTTTAATTTTCAGTCTGCTCAGCATCAACTGTTTGATTTTGCTCAGCATCAACATCCTTACTTGGCTCAACATCATCTGTCCTTTCAACATTAAACTGACCTTCATCATTTCCCAGTTCTTCTTCTTGGTCAGTAGGAGTTTTCTCAAGATCAATTTCTTGACTTCTCACAAAGTGTGAGTCTTCAGAGACTAAAAAATCTAGAGGAGGTGCATCAATTGGCTTTAACCTAGAAGGTTTCTTCTTCTTTTGCAAAGGTTGCTCAGGAGTATCCTCACTCTCTTCCTCAGGCTCAACTTGCCTTTTCAGTTTTTCTGCTGACTTAGGTTCCTGACCTTGCTCAGCATCAGCTTTCCTCGCACTGGATACTATTCTTAGCTTTTTAGGAGCTGTGTTCACATCCTTTGCTGACTGGTCAGCTTTCCGCTTTTTGTCCTGCCGAGTGCGGTCAGTTGGTTTTATCAACACTTTCTTCTCCTTCTTGGTCGGCACATCATGTGCTTCTTCAACAACGGCCCCCTTTCCTTTCTTGGGTATGATGGGTTGATCGTAGGCCAAACCGAATAGTATGCCAACAGAAATTTCCGTACCCCAGACATTAATTTCCTCTACCAAGCCCACTTTGTAGTCTTTGAGAATTTTGGTGATAAGGGATCCCAACCTGAGTGTGCCGGTACTACGTTGAAATGCACCGATAAGAAAGACGGGCATGTTGAGTGGCTGGTAGGTCAGCATGTGCCAGATAAAGCACTGTTCAAAGTTAGATGCGGAGGATTGGGAGTTGACCTTAGGGAATATAAAGTTGGTTAGTATGTAATGAGCCATTTTCTGATTCTGACCCATACACGTGCTAGCAATTTCTCCTTTGTGACCAGAGGGTTTACAGAACTCAACAGGGTATTTGATTTTTCCGGAGTCGTTTGTGCACCTAAGTTCGGTTCCTTCATTCTTCAGTTTAAGCAGTTTGGCGAGATAAGGGGGATTGATGAAGATTTTCTTCCCCTTGACCTTGGTGATCATGTAGTCACTGTCATCATCAGCAGCTCTTAAATTAGCGTAGAATTCCCTTACCAATTCTGGATAGGTGGCTTTACGGATAGAAAATAGCTCGGTCCAGCCATTTTTCGAAATCCATTCGCAAAAGGGTTTTTTAGCTTCTACAAATCCCTTAGATCTTGTATCCCCTAACACTGTTGTAAACCGGAGAATAATTCCTTTCTTGTGGTTTCTTGCCCTTCTCATTCTTCTGTTTCTTAGATGGAGTTGCTTGGTCAGCTTGAGGGTCTTTACCGGATATGCTAACCTTAGATTGGTCATGCTGACCATGACCTTGAGACTCACTAGAAGTCTCTACGTATTCCTGCTGAGCAGGAGACGGAGGATTTTCATCGGAGCGATTTTGGTAGTAATCGCCACCGGAGATATTCTGAGAATCAGACATGATTTTCTTGAGAGATTTTGAGAGGTTTTGGGATTCAAGAGAGAGAGAGAGAGATTGAATGCCAGAATTTTCAAGTGTAAAAAGGTATGAGTGGGAATTCGTCCACTATTTATAGGGGTGTCGAATTGATCTGATACGTTGAAGTGGCGGTTTGACCTCGAGATAATCAATCGACAATGATTCTGTCATTTATGACACAATCGGCGCATGTGTTTTCTAATTATTACGCCTACGTCATCCTAGGTGGCTATTAATGCGCGTGCTAGCATTTATTGTGCATGAGAGTTTTACTCAAATTCAAGAATCCTAATCGTTTGAGATTCTAGGAAGTCAGATTTACGTAGAGGGAATGTTTGTGTGCTTAGTAACTCAATTTATGATGATCACTCAATATGTATGTCTACTCAGTATAGGGTGATATAGTTCATATTTAGCTCAACATGCAACAGTTACTAATTTAGCACAAATCACTCAGCATGGTAATCACTCAACATTCAATTTAAACATAGAATTTTATTGAAGAGGATTAGACATACCGATAGCTTCCCTTAGTATGTTAAATTGCTCACGAGCCAGAGGCTTCGTAAAGATATCCACAAGCTGTTCATCTGTTGGAACATAGGTCAGCTTGATCTCACCCTTGAGTACATGATCCCTTATGAAGTGATGCTTTATGCTGACATGTTTCATCCTGCTGTGTTGGATTGGATTTTTAGATAAGTCAATGGCATTCTTGTTGTCACATTTGACTTCGATGGTCTCTGTTTTTACACCATAATCCTCAAGTTGTTGCTTAATCCACAGGACTTGAGCCATACAGCTTCCAACAGCAATGTACTCAGCTTCAGTTGTTGACAGGGCCACTGATGATTGCTTCTTGCTGAACCAAGATACTAGACAGCTTCCAAGGAAGTGACACCCTCCTGAAGTACTCTTACACTCTAGCTTATCTCGTCCATAGTCAGCATCAGTGTATCCAATGAGTGTGAAGTCATTTGTATTTGGATACCATAAACCTGCATTAACTGAGCTCTGCAAATATCTGAAAATTCTTTTTACAGCTATAAGGTGAGATTCCCTGGGGTCAGCTTGATATCTTGCGCAATAACATACTGAGTACTGAATGTCAGGTCTACTAGCAGTAAGATAAAGTAGAGAGCCAATGATACCTCGATATAATTTACTATCTACTGACTTACCTTTCTCGTCAGCACAAAGGACAGTGTCAGTACCCATTGGGGTAGATATGGGCTTGCATTCTTCCATATCGAATTTCTTTAACATTTCTTTGGCGTACTTAGACTGACTGATAAAGATGTCATTCTTCCCTTGCTTGATTTGAAGTCCAAGGAAGAAGTTGAGTTCTCCTATCATTGACATCTCGAACTCAGTTTGCATCTGTTTACTAAATTCTTTGCACATAGATTCGTCAGTAGCACCAAAGATTATATCATCTACGTAAATTTGTGCCAGTAGGGTATTTTTACCCTTTTTCTTAATGAATAAGGTTGTGTCAGCTTTGCCTCTGACATAGTTCCTGGTCAACAGGAAATTGGTCAACCTCTCATACCAAGCACGTGGTGCTTGTTTTAGGCCGTACATGGCCTTCTTGAGTTTATAAACGTGGTTTGGAAATTTTGGATCTTCAAACCCCGGAGGCTGACTAACATATACCTCTTCGTTTATAAATCCATTAAGAAAAGCACTTTTGACATCCATTTGATATAGTTTGAAGTTCATGAAACTAGCATATACACACAATATACATATAGCCTCTAACCTAGCAAGGGGAGCAAAGGTTTCACTATAGTCAATGCCCTCTTGCTGACTATAGCCTTGGGCTACAAGTCGAGCTTTGTTTCTGACTACATTGCCTTGCTCATCTAATTTGTTTCTAAAGACCCACTTAGTTCCTATGGTCTTTTGATTCCTAGGTTTTGGTACTAAATCTCATACCTCATTTCTTTTGAATTAATCAAGCTCTTCTTGCATAGCATTGATCCAGAATTCGTCGTGCTCAACATCGGTGAAGTTCTTTGGTTCATAGACTAAGACGAACGCAACATTGCTGAGATATTTTCTAAGCTGATCTCTCGTCATCACTTGTTTTCAGCAGCATCAAGAATGGACTTCTCTAAGTGTCCTCTTGGAATTTTGACTTCTTTAGGTAATGTTGAGTTGTATGGAATAGGTGTTTTTATAATATCTGCAGGAGTAGATTGGTCAGCAAAGGTAATTTCGGGTTCGTGTTTGTTGAAACACCTTTCCACAAGATTTTGATTTGACAAAATCATCAATGATTAAGAGGCAATTAAATTTAAATGCTTTGATTTAATTGTACTAATGTGTTTGTTCCATATTGAGTGCAAAATATATATAAGGTAAAGACAGGACAAAAGTCAGCACAAGCAAAGCTGAGTAGAACGGAACTCAGCATGACAGAATGTAAGAGGAGTGGAGTAGAACTTAGAAGCAAAATGAAGCTGACTAAAGTTAAAGATTTCTTCAGAAGCGGTTACACAGAACGGAGCTGACCAAGAATGAACTCAGCTTGGAAGTTGAACATCCGAAGATTACGAAGAAAGCTGAATGACTGTCAGGACAGCATGAAGGATCCGTTCACTAAAGGACAAAGTCTGCAAATCTTCTGCACCAATAATTAGAACCTCGAAGACACATAAAAGACTAATTCCAAGAGTCATGGGTCATTGGATTATTGGTAAAAGACAACTAGCACAAACAGACAAGCCAGACGCAAGAAGACAAATCTGACGCCTGAAGAAAACAGAGAAAGGGAATGGCGGAGCAGTCTGAAGCTCGCTAGAAATTGTTCCCCAAAAGAGCCATTTTGGTGTAAACGGTAACAACAACTCAAAGGATCCAAATCTGTGATTTCCTTCTATAAAAGGACAATGAAGAACCTTGGATAAGACACTGAAGCATCAAGAGAAAAATACAAAGAGAGAAAATCTTGAAAGCACTCAAATACAAAAAAGATCTTACACCAACTTTTCATTCTCTATGTAAATGCTAGATTGATTGTTGTATAATCACCTAAAGTGTTCTTTAGCATAAAAAGAACAAGTTTGTGATCAATAGGAATATTGAGAGTGTTAAGCTGAGTGCTTGGTTGTAAGCACTCAGTGGTAGAGAAATCTAGGTGCTGGATTGTAGCACTTAGTAGGAGTTGAGTAGACGAATAGAGGAAGATACTCTTGCATATTCAACTGCCTTGTAATTGGTTTGTGCTCTACCGTTAAAGAGCTCAGTATTGGATTCAAAAAGCCCGGAGGACTCTGGGGACTGGACGTAGGCAGAGAGGCCGAACCAGGATAAGTGATACTAAGTAATCTCTGAACTCTCTCTTATATTGTATATGTTGTTTGCTATATTTACTCAGCATATAAATTGCCTAAGCTGACCTTGTGAAAATAAGTGGTGCTGAGTTAGAAGCTGACCTCCAAGAGTGTCAATTCTCAACTCACAAGAAAACAACTTTAGTCAACATCTGACTAAAGCTGTCTTCAAACATATCTCACCAAGCTGACCAAAAGCCGAGTTAATAAACTCTCAAAATTACTTCCAGTCAGCTTAATTAAAACGCGAAAAAGTTATATTAGTTCCTAACCCCCCCTTGGAACTAATTACCAGGGACCAACAAGTGGTATCAGAGCCTAAGCTCACTACTCAAAGATTTAACAATCTTGAGCTGATCCCTAAAAATGGGTGAGAATAGCACTCGGTTCCTTCCAGGAAACCAAACAACACAGATACTCCCTGAGGGACTATCAATCACTAGACCTCCCCTATTCTTTGGGTCAAATTATACATTCTGGAAGAATAGGATGAAAAACTTTATTCAAGCCACAAACATGAGTGCATGGCTTGCAATTGTTCAAGGTCCACATGTGCCATACAAAATTGTTAACGATGAGAAAATCGTTAAAAGTGAGGCTGAGTGGACAGAGGATGACCTCAGGAAATTACAAAATAATGCTTCGGCTATAAACATGCTTCACTGTGCGTTAGATGCTGCAGAATACAATAAGATTTCAGGTTGCGAGTCAGCACAGGAGATTTGGAAGAAGCTTGAAGTAACCTATGAAGGCACAAGCAAAGTTAAGGAGTCTAAAGTCAATCAACATATGAGACTCTACGAGCTGTTTGAGATGAATGAGAATGAAGACATCTCAGAAATGAACGCAAGGTTCACAAATATTATAAATGAGCTAAAAAGGCTTGGAAAGAACTTCACTGAAGAGGAACAGGTGAAGAAAATTCTGAGAAGTCTGCCTAAGAGTTGGCAAGCAAAGAAAACAGCCGTAGAAGAAGCTCAAGACTTGACTACCTATAAATATGATGAGCTGATCGGATCCCTGCTGACCCATGAAATCTCTATGAAAAACTTTGAAGCCAAAGAGAAAGAAAAATCAGAAGATAAGAAACAAAAGTCACTTGTCATGAAAGCTGACTCGACTGAAGCTGAGTCAACTGATGATGAGGAAATAGCCATGTTCACCAGAAAAATAAAGAAGTTGTTCAGAAGGAATGATAGAAACGGCAAAAGGTCATTTAGAAGAAATGACAAGTATAAAGCCGAGTCAAGTGACAAGTACAAGAAGGATAGCTCGAAGTCTGTCACATGCTTTGAGTGTCATCAAACTGGGCACATCAAGTCAAGCTGTCCCAACCTCAAAAAGGAGAAGAAGGGAAGCAAAAAGGCTATGGTAGCCACATGGAGTGACAGTGATGTGTCAACATCCTCCGAAGCTGAGCAAAATGAAACAGCCAACATATGTTTCATGGCAGATGATGGAGCTGACCAATCCCAATCTGGGCAAGCTGACCTCTCTGAAGATTCCGAGCAGGAGGAAAACAACAATGAGGTAACATCCTTACTTTTGCTTAGAAATGAAATGGTAAATGCCCTGAGTGACTTATATACACTAACTAAGAAGTGTAACAAAAAGATTAAGGCACTCAGCAGGCGCTGTGATGAGATTGAAGAGGTCAAACTGAGTGACCTCCGATATCTTCTCCAGGACAACTCTGACCTGCATACCAACATGCAAATCTTACATAAGTTTGTCACAGAGGTTCAATCTGAGTCAAGGAAACTTAGAAAGCATATCACAATGTTACAAAGTCAAGGGAAGGGCTCAAATAGAAATAAACCCCATGCTGAGTACGCAAATACTAGTCAGCGTAAGCAATTCACTCAATGTGAGTGTTGTGGAAAAAGGGGGCACACAAAGGATGTGTGTTGGCATAACAAGCGGATTGTCCAATGTGACTTCTGCGGAAGAAAAGGGCATACCACAAAAGTATGTTGGCATGCCCAACACAGTAATGCTGACCATACTCAGTTCAACCCACAAAGGGTACCTTTTTGTGATTTCTGTGGTAAGCCAGGTGTAGACACCGAGTCGGAGGACCTGTGATGAAAACCTGGAAACAAGATGGTGGAAGCGATTGATTCTGAAAGTTTCAAAAAGAAAAAAAAAATAATAAATAAATAAGTTACGGTCGGTCGCTGTTGTCGATCGGATAGCTCGCGAATGCTTAACGGCACGGTGCGAGTGCTTAGCAGCGGCTGGCGCGCGTTCGACGACAGTCGGACGCCCGCTCGACGACGCAAAGCGCACGCTCGACGTCTGTCGGACGCACGCATCCAACCATGAATGGTACGCGCTCGGTGTCCGAGCAAGACACGAGCTTGGTGGCACGGGACGCACGCTCGTCAGCCACGAGGCGTGTGCGCCCAGCAGCGCGGAATACGCGTTCGGCGGTCACGACGCATGAACGCCCGACGACGCGGAGCGCGAGCTCGACAGCCGCGGGGCGTGCACGCCCGACGACGTAAGACGCGCCCCGGCGGCCGTTGAGCGAGTGCCCGACTGCGTCGGGCGGAAGCCCAACGGTAGGCGGGCGCGAGCGCCCAACCGCGTCGGGCGGACGCCCAACGGCAGTTGGGCGCTCGCCCAACGCTGTTGGGCGACCGCCCAACAATTGTTGGGCGATCGCCCAACAATGTTGGGCGGTAGCCCAACGTAGTGTTGGGCGGCCGCCCAACAAGCCTTGGGCGGCCGCCCAACGGCTTTGGGCGACGCCCGATTTTACTCGGGCGTCGCCCATTGTTCCGGGACCCGTTTCCCTATAAAAGGGGCACGGATCCCAATGAAGAGGGAGGGATTTTTGGAGCCTTTCTCACTCTAAACATTTTTAGAGAGAGAAAGTGAATTTTTTTTGAGAAAAATATTTTTTTTCTCAAAAATTCCGAATTTCCTAAAGTTAAATTTTTACTAAAAAATATAAAAAACGGAAGAAGGCAACTCGTGGAATCAATCGGCTTCGACTGTCAGATACCGAATTTAAGGTATTATCCGAGGACTAGACTCTTTTATTTTATTTTATTTATCTTCTCCTTCTATTTATTTTTATGCTATAGTTTTTATTTATTTAGTTATTCATTTATCTTGTCACGTTTTATTTAATTAGCGTATTTATTTAATTTTCGTTTCGTGTTGAATAAAATTCGGTTTTGTTTTAAAATAAAAAACCTCGTTTTGATATCCCAATACGAACCATGATCCGATAAAAATGTAGTTCGGGTATCAAAAAACGTTGAGATTATAAGCTTTTTTGGATCTAAAAGAAATTTCCAAATAATGTTTTAAAATAAAAAAAACATCGTTTTAGGAACTTCCGTTATTGACTATGATCCATTTTTGGTAGTTCGGAAATCCAAGGCGGTTGAATTAGATTTAATTTAAAGCTTTTGAATAAATCTGGAAATAATTGGAGTGCTGCTATAATTTGCCATTTCTGTCACTAATTGCTGTTTACCGACGGATTGTCCGTTTGTAAATCTGCCAAAACGTAAAAAATGTCATTTCAGTCCCTTTTTCTTAACTTTTAAGCTTTTAATCCTTAATATATATATGTATAGTTATGTAATATATGTTTTTCAAACTATTTTAGATATTTAGTGTATATAATTATTTAGGATGTTTGTATATCATTCTTTATTTAATTTTTAAACATAAGTATATGTATATATATGTTCTTTTTTATTCATTTGAGTTATATTAGATCCTATTTTAAAGGTTATTTACTTGGGCATTTTGGGAAATAATTAGTAGATATTGGTATATGTTATTTTTGATATTTAAAACTATATTAGTTATGTATATATGTAGTTTTGGGGTATATGGGTTATGTTATTGATTATTATATGAAACTATTTTGGATAAAGGATTATTTTCTTATTTATGAGATTTATTTACTATTTTCACATTTTTAAAGTATAAATGTATTATATCTAGTATTTTCATACATGTATTATATAGTTCCTTTTTTATTAACTTTCATTCTCATATTCTCTTTTTGATTTAAATGTATATATATATGCTTAAATTGTTTTCTTTATTCCTTTGGCCCATCCATGGGCCCGGATTTCAAATGGGCTTTATTTGAGTGTGAATCTTGGTTTAAATGGGTTTATTATTATAATCATAATAGGTAAAGAGTCCATTAAGTAAGAGGGGAAAATAAATCACAAAAAGAGAGTTTTCAATTTAATCATTTACACTAATGAATTTTTAGAGGTTCCTAATGTAAATAAATGGAGTTATTTTTGTTAATATTTCTAAATTGGTTCCAAAACATCACGTTTTAAAATTTTAATCCGTTCCAAAGGAGGATTAAGCGAACATTGTAATTAAAATCGTTTTCTTTGTGAATAATAGAGTTTTTGAATCATTTTCTAAAAGGGTTTGTACAAAATAAAATTGACTTGTATGTTTAATCATGTTTTCCTATTAAAAGGTTTTTATCCTAACGTTTTCAAACACTCGAGTCGTTCCAACGACGATTCGGGTGAACTTCATCAAGCGGGGTTTTAAAACGCTCCTAAATCGTTCCAACGGCGATTAAGGTGCGAACCATGTAAAGGAACTCGTTTTGGGGAAATGAGTTAGCATAGAGTAAACACACAACATGACATTTAATAAAGTCGTAAACCACTTCTTTCTTCCCCCTTCTCTGTGTATGTATAATATAAATGGGTGATTCTTTACTAATGTGGCTTTCCAATAATATATGCTCAAAACGGTTTCTAAAAAGAGAAAGAAAAGGTTTCAAATGAATTTTAAACTTAAAAAAGTATACGATTAGTCCGTTATCGCCTAACATGCTGAGTAGGAGGCCGGTGGTTCATAACCGGGCGATGTCGGGGTGCCTAGTAGCCTTTCTCCGGAAAGGAGCTAGCCTTCTCGGCTCGTACCTAAGTTTCCCGAACCCACACCGGTCTCCCGCAAGGGATCGATGTTCATTTTCCCATTCGTGGGTGGCGACTCTTCCATATCTCCGAGCTCCGGTCCTGCCGAGCAGCTTGATTCCACGATTGGTTGCTTTCGGCGCCAATCACCGCTTACATCGCCATGAGGTTGTCCACCCCCCGGTCCGCCCGGGAGATTAGGCCGCGGTACCTCATCTAACAAGTGGCGACTCTGCTGGGGAAGCGAGAAATTTGATTCCGGAAGGCGTGTATTAAGCCCTTAACGGGGACGGATCGTTTTACTTCTTTTCGTATGCATTCATGTGCATTATTGCAAACCCTTTGGGTAATTTCCGCGAAACCTCTAGCGAGAGTCCATTCGTCGCTCGAAAGAGGCTAGTGTAAGTTCCCCCTTACAGTAAGGCGCCAAAGGGTCCCCATCCATTCGTTAGGGGCGAATTTGTGCGGTCCTGTGAGGTCCCGCGGTCAGCCGTGTCAGCATATAGTAGCCTTAGAAGTTTCCATAGGATAATTCGTTACTATTTTTGATGTGATAAATGAATCAGTTCGTGTTTTCAAACCGCCACGATACGTGTCTAATCCTAAAGTAGGTAAAGAAAATGAGACGATGTGTTAATATATACTCGTGAATCGACATACTAATTACCCTAAAACATCGAAACAATTTGAACTAAAGACGACTTAGTCATCTCATATGAATGAACATGTGCGATCCGCCTTGTCCTTTTCGGTGTCCCGACGAAGGCACATGTTCAGGAAATGTGTTATGACGTAAGCACGTATTAGTATGAATCGGTTCGGTGTTAAGGATAGTTACATCTCGATACAAAAGACTATATTAACAGTAGCCGTTATTCACATTCTTTAAATAAGTTGGGATAAAACGAGATCATGACGAAACAAAAACGAAGAACATTTCTGTTTCGAACAACCCTGTTGTAACGAAAAAAGTTTCGCACAAGTAGCCCGTCCCTTCCGAATAAAAGACGAGCTTTTACGTTATGCCTCGAGTTGTTCTTAAGAGAAATGGATGTGTCCGTAAAGATGACTAAGAAAATAAAAGAAAAGAAAAATGAACTAAACGACCAAAATCATTCCGAGACTACGATATATATCAATCCCGAGGGTAGTTAAAGAAAATAAACCAATGTCGTTGAATACGTGCCTCGAACGAGAGTATACCCCGTTTAAAATCTCGAAGCCGAATTAAGCCAAACCATATAATTGCGCCATATGGACGAGACTGCGGGTTTTGACTAACGACTCGATCATTTCGACCGTTACCAAAACTGCAAGAAATATGGCCCGATATACGTGTTTGCTTAAATTCGCGCCTAAAGGAAAGAAAACGGTGATATCCTCGCTTCGAACAAACACGCGATTTAACGAAAGGTTGATTTTCTATAACCACACTAAGATGATATATCCCGTAGGATTGGGAGGAACAACGAACTGTTGCTAGCCGAAAGGTTACCGTGCACTCAAAATAAGACTCGCCGTCTTTCACGTAGCAAAAAGGAGCAAACGGATCCTCGACGCTAAGAACAAATGCGTTACGCGATGAGTCCGTTCCCCAAAATAAAATCCAAAAGTGATTTCATCACTAAATAAACGCGTGGTTACGTCTCTCGATAGATCCAAAAGATCCCGTTGTAATCCAAAAATCGAGACACGAATCCACGTGAATAAAAGGGAATGAGTCATGGACGATAACGAACAATTGGACTAGAAGAATAACTCGTACCACGTTTAAAAACCGAGATGCGCTCAAAGGGAGTCAAAACCCGAATTAATGCGTCTCGCGAAAGGACAAAAGACGAGTTATTCTAAAAGGACAATCCAACTTGGTCGATTTCTTAGTCACTGAACGTGGATACGTCAAAAACGAACTGTATTGTCTGATGGGTGATTTACTTTTCCGCAATAATCGACGGCATCACGCGTCCCCTGGACCGCAATGTGAGCCAAAAACCAAAATCCTAGGAAAGAGACCTGGACCAACGAGTGTGTGGAGGAATAAGGGTGGAAGAGAGATGTTGTGATACGTGTAATTAGACTAACGTTTGTTCTTCTTATCTTATATATCCGTAAATAAATAAACGCACACACCACGAATCATGCATTTAAAATCATGCATACATACTAATGGATACCGTTCGCGCAGACGTCATCATTAAGTGGTTGTGGGTTCGCGAGAGTAATCGACTTGTCAGATAGTTTAATCAGCTACGAGTAGACAGTTCCGAATCGGTAGTTGTGGCTTCTGAATCATCTTCGTCTGGGTATACTCAGTCCTTCGTCAGTATGTCTGCGACCGATGAGAAAGTGCTGAATTGGAAAATTCTGTGAACAATATCAATGATCAGCTGGCCGCAATTTTGGCCCAGCTGGCTGAGCTAGCACTGAAGGACAATAAGAGTGGTAGTAAGCGTGCTGAGAATGAGGTGAACGATGGCCCTCGCTTTGGGAATGAGGAGGATTATCAGGATTATATCCGAAAACAGTTAGAGAAAGACAAAGCTAAGGAAGAGGAATGGAAGCAACACATCACGCAGGAGGTGCAGGACTTGCGCGGAGGAAGTTCCGGAAGTCAGGACTTTTATAACTTGAAGAATTGTTTATCGGCAACAGCTTTGCCTTTGAAATTTCGGCTCCCTGACATGAAAAAGTTCGATGGAACTGGAGATCCCAC
Organism: Euphorbia lathyris; assembly: GCF_963576675.1. NCBI lineage: Eukaryota > Viridiplantae > Streptophyta > Magnoliopsida > Malpighiales > Euphorbiaceae > Euphorbia > Euphorbia lathyris. The sequence continues at coordinate 66,859,664 of NC_088915.1, forward strand.
CGCTCACATGAATCAGTATGTTGCTGTGATGAAGCACACGATCCTGACTGAGGATCAAGTCCTGGGGCTGTTTAACACTTACCTAGAGGGGGCTGCCCTCACATGGTTCCATGCATTGCCTATGGTGACAAAGAAGGATTGGAAGGAATTAGCGAAGTCATTCATCGCTCAGTATAGCTTTAACACCATGTTGGAGGTCACTTTGAAAGAGTTAGAGAGCACTAAGCAACAGGCTGGGGAATCCTTTTCCGATTTTGTGAAAAAATGGAGGGCTAAGGCCACAGTGATGAAACAAAAGCCGCTCGAGCAGGATCAGATCCGAATGGTGGTTGGCAACACGTTGCTGTATATTAAGAATGAGTTGCGGTATATGCCTTTTACCGATTTCAATCAGATGTATAGCTGTGCCTTGACCGTTGAGGGGGATGGAGAGCCGAAGAAAGCATACACTAAATGGACGAAGTTTGGGTATAGTGCTGGAGGGCCGAGTGCGAGTGCAGAATCTGCAGCAGTGAAAGTGCTTGATCTTAATGCTATCGAAAAGAGGCGGTTCGCCAAATTTGATCAGACTTACGCAAAGGTTTTCGAACGTTTGCAGAAGAAAGGACTATTGAAAGCCCTTACCCCGTATAACAAAGCTCAACCTACTCCGCAGATACAGGCTAAAGGGTATTGTGAGTTCCACAGCAGTTATGGGCATACAATTGAGAATTGTGAGAGGCTGAAACACGAAATCCAGGATTTAATCGAGGAGAAAAAGATAGCTGATCCTTCGTCAGCAAAACCTTCCACTAGGCGTAATCTATTGCCTAATCATAGGGTGAGCATGATCGGAGTTGGTTTGACAGAATGTGTAGTGATGGAATCCTTCGAGGAGAACGTAGAGGAGTTGTTGGACTCCGATGAGAAGAATAATGTGGGAAATGGTTTGTATGTGTCGGCTTTGGAAGAGGAGCCAACAGAAGAAGTGATGGATGATAGAACTGAAACTGAGGAGACCGAGGAAGTCTCATCTCGGAGGATCATGCCTGTGTTGAAATTGTTTAGTGGGGTAGAAGACCCCGAAGCTCATTTGTATGGATACGTGTGTGCCATGTTTGGAGAGCTATACAAAGTGGAAGAAGTCGCTCCATGGTTCCATCTTTCGCTGGTGGGCGAACCTTTGAAGTGGTTTCAATCGCTACCTGACGCGACTAAGCATGATTGGTCACTGGTGTCAAGCTTGTTTTTGATGAAGTATCGAAGAGACAAAATACGGGCAGGGGAATATAGCGCAATGCAAATTGGGCCTATCAAACGTCCGTTTCCGACTGTCAGCAAGTATAATGAAGGGAAGGACCCCATGGAGCACTTGCATTTTTATCTGTCGGCTATGGGTCCTCTAGGTTTCAAAGAGGGGGAGATCACGAGCTTGTTTTGCAACTCACTGGCAGGAGAGTCACTAGTGTGGTACATGTCTCTTCCAATGCACGTTAAAGCAGATTGGGCAAAAATGACTAAGAGATTCATCAAGAAATACGCCGCACGGGAATGTCCAGAGGAAATGCCTGCATTATCCGAAGAGGAGACACCTGAAGCAGTAACAGCCATGTCTAAATATAAGGGAGATGAGAACCCCATTGATCACATAAACCGTTTCCGTGCCTGCATGTTTGACGCGGGACTCTACCGAAGTGAGTTAGTCCAGCATTTTCCAAAGACACTCATAGGAGAAGCTTTGACGTGGCACCGAATGCTCGCGGCAAAGACAAAAGGGGACTGGGGATCCCTAATGGAGGCCTTTGTGCAGAGGTATGAGAGGTACATTCCGTGGACAGGGTCGTTGGAAGATTTAGAAAGGATCAGGAAATTCCCCGAGGAACCATTTGTGGATTATGCTAGAAGATGGAGGTTCAAGTATGCCTCGTGTCGGGTCACCTTGAGTGATCAGGAGCAACTCATGTGCATCCGGAAGGGTGCTATTCCACTCGTGGCTAGAAGAATGAATGGAGTGTTCCTCAAGGACTATGAAGAACTGATAGGCTGGGCTCGGTATGGATCGTCGGACCCTTCCTACATAAATCTGAATGTCCCTCACATAATGGATTTGATGGTCGTGGACGTTTGGGGAAGTTCCTCCGACGAGGAAGGTATCAATCAGAGGGTTCCGATCAACATTTGGGATGAGTCTGATGATGAGTCGGAAGTGGCTGTTAGCGCAGAAGGGAAGATTCTGCCGGGGTTCGAAATCTTCAATGATGTTGCCGACTGGGGCAAAGGAAAGGCGAGCTGCTTTGTCGAGGAGATTATGATGCTGGATTTGAATGCCGAGGAGTAAGTCATCACCATTGAAGCAACTGCAGGAGCGGGAGATGAGCCTAGTACCTCCAAAATTCATGAGAAATCCGAAGACCCTGATGATGAAAATTGTATTACTGCTTTGTTTGAATCAGAGGATGTAATCACCCATGCTATCAATGAAATGAATTCTGATTTTGCTTACTTGCTTGATGTTGATCATGATCATTCCATGCATTCTCATTCATATAACATGCCTACATTTGAAATCAATGCAATGGAAATGTCAACTTTCAATCTTGGTACGGATGAAAATCCTAAACTTATACAAATTGCTCAAGAATTAACTATTGAAGAGAGAAAAGAATTCGAGAGAATAATTAAAAAATACGAAATTGTATTCGCATGGACATACGAAGACATGCCGGGAATTGATCAATCTATCGTAACTCACCGCATTCCAACTTACCCCGAAGCAAAGCCCGTAAAGCAGAAGCTCCGACGTATGAGACCAGAATGGGCAGATAAGATCAGAGAGGAGGTGAAGAAGCAGTTAGAAGCAGGATTCATCAGCGAATGTGGTGCCAATCGCAAAAAATGACGGAAAAGTGAGGATGTGCGTTGATTACAGAGATCTTAACAAGGCATGCCCCAAGGATGAGTTCGCATTGCCTCATATCGACGTATTGATCGACAGTGCAGCGTCAAGCGTCTTACACACGAATGTGGATGGTTTCATGGGCTACATGCAAGTTCAGATGGCCGAAAAGCACAAAGCAAAAACCTCGTTCACAACCGAGTGGGGGACATACTGTTACAGAGTAATGCCGTTTGGTTTGAAAAATGTCGGGGCAACTTATCAGCGAATGGCCACAGCACTGTTCCATGATATGATACACAAGGAGGTAGAAGTCTACGTGGACGATATGATGGTCAAATCAGAGACAAGAGAATGGCATTTTGCCGCGCTCGAGAAGTTTTTGGCCCGAATTGCAGAATTCAAGCTAAGGTTAAACCCGAAGAAGTGCTTTTTCGGCGTTTCGTCGGGGAAAATCTTAGGCTATGTAATCGGAAATAAGGGAATCGAGGTGGATCCTGATAAAGTGAAGGCTATACAGGAGATGCCGGCGCCGAAAAATGAGAAGGAATTGAGAGGGTTTCTGGGGCAGGTTCAGTATATCAGTCGGTTCATAGCGAGACTCACCGCAATCTGCGAGCCAATCTTTAAGTTGCTAAGGAAAGACCAACCCGCTACTTGGAATGATAAGTGTCAGCAAGCTCTGGAGAGCGTCCGGAACTATTTGTCTAATTCGCCAGTGCTGAGACTGCCTAAACTGGGAAAGTCGCTTCTCCTCTATGTAGCAATTGAGGAGCGATCTATTGGGGCAATGTTGGCTCAAGAGGGAGACAGCGGTGTGGAGCACGCGGTGTATTATTTGAGTAAGAAATTCCTGGAGTACGAGCTCAAGTACAACATGATCGAAAAGACATGTGTGGCAGTAGTATGGTTGACAAAGAAACTGCGGCACTATTTCCAATCGTATAAAGTGATCATTATTTCTCGGATGGACCCCGTGAAGTATGTATACCGAACTCCATCCTTAACGGGGAAGTTAGCCAGATGGTTGTTGCTTTTGTCCGAGTTTGACATTGAATATGTGACGAAGAAGGTTATCAAAGGGAGGGCCGTGGCAGAATTTCTGGCCAACCAACCCCTGAATGCAGAGGAAGAAGAGATAAATTATGATTTCCCCGATGAGCACTTAAACGCAATTGAAGTTATACCATGGAAAATGTTCTTCGACGGAGCAGTTAATTCGAATGGAGCCGGAGTTGGAGTACTACTTATTTCACCAGAGGGAGAAAGAATCCCGATGGCCAAGAAGTTGTCATTCCCTCTTACCAACAATATGGCCGAATATGAAGCGTGCATTTATGGCTTAGAGTCATTAGCAGCACTGGGAGCATCATATGTCGAAATTTGGGGTGACTCCAAGTTGATCATCGAACAGGCACAAGGAAACTGGGAAGTGAGGGAAGAAAGGCTACGTCCATATCTAGATCAACTAGAAGGGTTGGCACAAAAATTCAAGGAGTGTTGTTTCTATCACATTCCTCGAGCGCGGAACCAGGCGGCGGATGCTTTGGCCACTTTGGTGTCAGTTTGGGACAACCCCCGGAACCTTGCCTCGAAACTGTTGGTATTGAGGAGATCTCACAAACCATGCTATGAGGACGTAATGCTATTAGGGACAGATGAAAACCCATGGTATTTCGATATCGTGAACTTCATGAAAGATGGAACATATCCGGCAGAGTCAGAACCGAGGGATCAAGCTGTGATTAGAAGGTTAGCCCGACAGTTCGTCATCCACAACGATTTACTTTACAAAAGGCACATTGACGGATTACAATTAAGATGCTTGGATGTGGAAGAAGCCCGCGAAGCAATGGAATCAGTACACTCGGGAATTTACGGGGCCCATATGGGGGGAGCGGTGTTAGCAAAGAAAATCATAAGGCAAGGCTTCTACGGGCTCACCATGGAAAGAGATTGTAACGAGTATGCAAAGAAATGCCATGATTGTCAAATCCACGGCGATTGCAGTCATCTTCCGGCCATGGAACTACATGTGCTAGCACCTATTTGGCCATTCGCTGCTTGGGGCATTGATATCATCGGCGAAGTAAGGCCTAACGCTTCAAATGGACATAAGTTTATTGCTGTCGCCATCGATTATTTCACCAAGCAGAGTCGTTTAGCAAACTGGGATCCAAGCAGATGAGAAAGTTCATTGAAAAACACTTGATCACCAGGTTTGGAGTGCCTCATCACATGATTACGGATAACGGGGTCCAGTTTCAGGGGGAAGTAAGAAATCTTTTCCGAGAATATGGCATTGAACATCACAGGTCTTCTCCGTACCGTCCCCAGGCTAATGGAGCAGTAGAAGCAGCTAATAAGAACCTTAAGAGGATTCTCGTAAAAACGATGGAATCACATCGGAATTGGCATGAGCAACTCCCCCTCGTGTTGTGGGCTTATCGCACAATAATTAGAACCTCAACTGAGGCAACGCCATTCTCTTTGGTGTATGGAACAGAAGCAGTCTTGCCGATTGAGATCGAAAAGCGATCATTGAGAATCGCAGTGGAGGCAGAAATTCCCGAGGCGGAATGGGTGAAGAGGCGATGTGAGCAGTTGGCTCTAGTTGACGAAAAAAGGATGGAAGCGCTTTACCATGTACAGTTATACCAGAGAAGAATGGCTCGGGCTTTCAATAAAAAATTCAAGACCAGCCCTATCAAAGAAGGAGATTTAGTGCTGAAACAGATCCGTGTGACGCACACCGACCAAAGAGGGAAGTTTAGGCCTAACTGGGAAGGGCCATTCGTCGTGAAGAAGATACTAAGCAAAGGAGCGGTGAAGTTAACTACAATGGACGGCATGGAATTCTCCGAACCTACCAACCTGGATAGGCTTAAGAAATACTTTTCGTAAAAAAAAAAGAAAAAGAAAGAAAAATTCCCGATAGGTTGAAAACCCGCAGAGGGCGACCTATGCAACAATGAGGGAAATCCCAATAGGTGAAAACCCGAAAGGGCACTCATTTAAAAATTCCGGAATAGTAAAAGGAGAGGAGAAAAATCGCCGGGATCCGAAAACCGAAAGGCGGGTCCTGGTAACAATAGTTATGACTTGAGCAATTACAAAAACAATGTATAAGAGACTAAGTATTTCTGTTGTTTGTAAATAAATAAAGGCATGAATATATTTGACGAGAATGATTGGAATCATCATAATCTACTGAATGCATGGTAATATGAATCACGAGTTATACATTTCCTATCCTACTTTTCACAAAAAGCCTACCTACTATCCACCCCACTCCCTATACATCAGCTATACAGTGGGGAAACTCCAATAAAAGCTACAAAGCAATAATGAAAGCTACAAAGCAATACATAACGAGCCTAATACGGAGAGAAATCCCAATAGTCTTCAAAATCTCTCAAGTGTGATGCCCGCTCCACAGATAGTGCCTCCTCGGCAGCTCGCGCTCGCTCATCAGCAACTCGTGCTCTCTCATCGGCGACCCGTGCTCTCTCCTCGACAGCGAGGCGTCCGATGGACTCATTGTGCGCCCTCTCCTCGACGGCAAGGCGACCCTCAGTCTCCCGTCGCATCATCCCTGACCAGTGGTCATTTCTCTCCTGATACACCTGACCGACCCGGGCGTCGGCCTCCCGCACCAACTCGCTCTGCCTCCGCTCGTGGGCATGCAGATCGCTCTAAAGCAAAAGAAAGGAAAAACAGATAAAAATAAGAAGCAGCGTAGGCACGAACATAAATCATACATACATGCATACATTCCACTACACTAAAGTAAAATAATGATACATACCAGGTGATCGGTGCAGCACAAGCTGAGGCGATCTTGGAGATAACCAAACAGCCCCACGTAATCCGTGCAGGTCTCCCTCATAGTCAGAGAAGCGTCTGAGGGATCAAATGGGACCCTCGAGGAGAAGATGGGAGGAGCCGCCTCGAATCCCGCATAAGCGGCCCCGAACTCGTCATAACAAATCGTGGCAAAGTCTCTCCCGTAGTCTGGTAGGGGCACACCTAGGGAAGACCTCTCCGGTCGGGCAGCGCTGGAGGACTCGCCGACATAGTAGGGCTGCTCGCACACAGGCGTCTGAGCTCGAGTGCCGTCAAAAAAATCAGATAAATGGGCACTCCTCCAGGATCCCTCCTGCAAAAAAAACACACAATAAAAACCTCTAAACGTCTCATGAATGAAATGGTAAAATGAGAAGGGGGCGGAACCACTTACCGGGACCTCCTCCTGACCAAAGACTGCCGCAACAGCCTCCCTCGAAAATACATCTGCCACCGGATCCACCTCCATCGCTGCCGCCGGGGCATCCCTCGCGCTCAGCAGAGTAGATAAGTAAAGCTCGCGGCCCCCGGAGTGAACACACACCGCTCTACCAACGAACCGACGAGACAAGTCCCGACGAACGACCGATAGGGGCATGGTCCGCACCGCAAACATAGAGACGGGGATCTCACCCGGTGTCCAATGTGCGTCACTAACTCCGGTGATGCCTCGGTCCCCCAAATACCACGCCCGCACGCAGGGGCCGGTGAGCACACACTGCTGCTCCTGGATCATAGATACATACGTATAATCGGGACCGAAGTCGAGGTCGTCCCACCTGAACTTAATCTAAAAAAATGCACAAAGAAAAAGTCAGAAAGACTCAAACAAAAATCTCGCACGACTAGGCAAAATCTACCTGTCTGAGGGTCAGCGAGTCGATCCAATCTAGGAGCCGCGGCACCATCCGACTCCTCTCGGCGCTCAAGTCAAAATCTCTCCATCGGGTCATGAAAGGCAGCCTCGGTACTCTCGGTCGAGGTCGAGACCGGCTGGGAAGAATATGCCTCTCATACGCCCACACCTGCGGTAAAAACAAGGATTAGGAGTGTGAAAGACGCAAAGAAGATAAGACGGGCAAGTCAAAAAGGCGTCGCGTACCAGCAAAGCGAAGGTGTAACCACCGAAATCCTTGCGCTTCCGGCAAGTCAGATCCAAAAACTTGTAGAGAAAGGCTAAGCCTGCCCCCGCCCAATCATAGGAAGCCGCCGCATCCAGATCGCTGAGTGCCCGAATGAGACCCGCGTGTACCTTCCCGCCCTTCGTGCGGAAAATCGTCTCACTTAGAGTATATACTAAGAAGCTACGAACCGCCAAGTCGGTATCGTCGGTCTCACAAAAATCTCGCCGACTCAAAAGGCTCGCGGTGGAAATAAACTTCGCCGGAGTAGATTTGGCGCATGGGCGAACTCCCGGTCCAATCAAAGCAGCGAGCCTAGCGAGGTCGACCCGTGGTCGCATCATATCGAAATGAAAGGGAACGGGAGTGCTGCTCCCTCGTAATCCTGTCAACAGTGAAAAATCTCTGGGCGAGATGGTCATCTCCCCGAAAGAAAGGTGGAAAGTGTGGGTCGAGTCAACCCACCGCTCACATAAGGCGCGTACGCCAAAGCGGTCGCATACCCCGTTGGTGCGGGGCAACGCTGCAATAAAAGGCTCGAAGCCCAACTCGCGCACGCGGGCTCTCGCCGCGGCGCCTAGCCTAGCATACCACGAGTGAATCTCGGCGGTGGTCCCAGAAATCTCAATAAACTAGAAAGAACAAGACAAGAAAATTTAAATACAGTTCCTAAAGCATGCAATCAATGAGGACGCATTAAGACTAGGCATTCTTTCATTATCTAACCTAGAGACATCTGGTCAATTAGGGCCAACTTTCTGTAAAAGTCTCTCCTTAGGGTCGCTCATGTAAGGTTTAGTTAATTCTTTAATCTACTCTCGTCCGCATTCACAAGGAGCATAGGTTAAGTTTACTATTCATGTGCATTAGTTAAGTTTTCACTATTCACGATTTTTTACTATTCACGTGCACTATTCACGTGCATTAGTTAAGTTTTCACTATTCACGTTTCTACTATTCATGTTTTTACTATTCATGTGCATTAGTTAAGTTTACTATTCACATGCATTAGTTAAGTTCTCACTATTCACGTGCATTAGTTGAGTTGTCACTATTCACGTTTTTACTATTCACGTGCACTATTCGCGTTTTTATTATTCACGTTATTTTTACTGTTAGCATGCATAAATTCGTAGTGTCACTATTCACATGCATATAGCGCGCATTCTCACACAGAAATAAACAAGTGTTACTTGTAAGTGAAGAAATTCATATTTTCTAGCTAAAGTCCTCTAAGGCAATCTAAAAGTTAGCATGCAAATCATGTTCGGATAGGAATGCTAAAGCCTGGAGTTTGAATCAAATAAAAGTGAGAAATTACTTACCTCGTTGCAGCGTGTCCGGCTCAAATGCGTTGTAGGGTCGTGGAAGGGATCCACTCTATCTAAGTTTATGTAAACCTCGTCCATACCTCTAGTGCCATCCCATTCATCTAAATCCATCCCGAGAATAATCCAAAATCAAAGTTTAGAGAGAGAAAGAAGAGAGAGAAGGTGTGGGGTTGAAATGAAACCCCACCACCTTATATAGTAAGAGGGAATGGCATTCCCGTAAATAGTGAAAAGGTACGATTTGACATAAAAGTAAAAAGTAAATAATTAATTACTAGGTGCACAGACCTCCGATTTGTAGTCCGTTTCAGCCTGCATTTCTCCCAGACAGCAGCCAATATCGTCAAGATATGAACTCCAGACAACAATCAATTTTTACAGAACAGTGACACCAGTCAAAATACAGGCGACAGTCAATAGAAAAAAACAATCGTTAGTCTATATCATTTAGACTAAAATACAGACAACAGTGTTGTAAGAAAATCCAGAAACAATCCCCGCTTTTGAGCCATATTACTCATGGTCGCAGACCGGAGTTGCTTTTGAGCCATCTGACTTATGGTCGCTGACCGGAGTTGCTTTTGAGCCATTTTATCCGCGGTCGTGGACCAGGGTCGCTTTTGAGCCATCTGACTCACGGTCGCAGACCGGAGTTGCTTTTGAGCCATATCACCCGCGGTCGTGGACTAGGGTCGCTTTTGAGCCATGTAACCCGCGGTCGTGGACCAGGGTCGCTTTTGAGCCATCTAACTCACGGTCGCTGACCGGAGTTGCTTTTGAGCCATTTTACCCGCGGTCGTGGACCAGGGTCGCTTTTGAGCCATCTGACTCACGGTCGCAGACCGGAGTTGCTTTTGAGCCATCTAACTCACGGTCGCAGACCGGAGTTGCTTTTGAGCCATATCACCCGCGGTCGTGGACCAGGGTCGCTTTTGAGCCATGTAACCCGCGGTCGTGGACCAGGGTCGCTTTTGAGCCATCTGACTCACGGTCGCTGACCGGAGTTGCTTTTGAGCCATTTTACCCGCGGTCGTGGACCAGGGTCGCTTTTGAGCCATCTGACTCACGGTCGCAGACCGGAGTTGCTTTTGAGTCATCTAACTCACGGTCGCAGACCGGAGTTGCTTTTGAGCCATATCACCCGCGGTTGTGGACCAGGGCCGCGCTTGAGCCATCTGACTCACGGTCGCTGATCGGAGTTACTTTTGAGCCATTTCACTCACGGTCGCAGACCGAAATTGCTTTTGAGCCATTCTTACCCATAACCAACGTACGCAAGATTCTGAGAAAAGAACATTCATCGACGGCCACTCCAGAGGCGACGATGGAAGGAATCAAAGAACGACACCGGAACGCGCAGTGCGAAGGTCAGGTATGCTCCCTCCTACTCTTTACGTTTCTTTTACTTTTATATGTTTTACATTGCATGTGTTACGTTAGCAAAAAAACGTTTTCAAAACACACACATCACTGTCAAAATAGAAAAGTAGGGGCAACTGTAGACACCGAGTCGGAGGACCTGTGATGAAAACCTGGAAACAAGACGGTGGAAGCGATTGATTCTGAAAGTTTCAAAAAGAAAAAAAAAAAATAATAAATAAATCAAATAAATAAGTTACGGTCGGTCGCTGTTGTCGATCGGATAGCTCGCGAATGCTTAATGGCACGGTGCGAGTGCTTAGCGGCGGTTGGCGCGCGTTCGACAACAGTCGGACGCCCGCTCGACGATGCAAAGCGCGCGCTCGACGTCTGTCGGACGCACACATCCAACCATGAATGGTACGCGCTCGGTGTCCGAGCAAGACACGAGCTTGGCGGTACGGGACGCGCGCTCATCAGCCACGAGGCGTGTGCGCCCGGTAGCGCGGAACACACGTTCGGCGGTCACGACGCATGAACGCCCGACGACGGGAAGTGCGAGCTCGACAGCCGCGGGGCGTGCACGCCCGACGACGTAAGACGCGCCCCAGCGGCCGTTGAGCGAGTGCCCGACCGCGTCGGGTGGAAGCCCAACGGTAGGCGGGCGCGAGCGCCCAACCGCGTCGGGCGGACGCCCAACGGCAGTTGGGCGCGCGCGCCCAACCTCGCGTTGGGCGCTCGCCCAACGCTGTTGGGCGACCGCCCAACAATTGTTGGGCGATCGCCCAACGTAGTGTTGGGCGGCCGCCCAACAAGCCTTGGGCGGCCGCCCAATGGCTTTGGGCGACGCCCGATTTTACTCGGGCGTCGCCCATTGTTCCGGGACCCGTTTCCCTATAAAAAGGGGCACGGATCCCAATGAAGAGGGAGGGATTTTTGGAGCCTTTCTCACTCTAAAAATTTTTAGAGAGAGAAAGTGAATTTTTTTTGAGAAAAATATTTTTTTTCTCAAAAATTCCGAATTTCCTAAAGTTAAATTTTTACTAAAAAATATAAAAAACGGAAGAAGGCAACTCGTGGAATCAATCGGCTTCGACTGTCAGATATCGAATTTAAGGTATTATCCGAGGACTAGACTCTTTTATTTTATTTTATTTATCTTCTACTTCTATTTATTTTTATGCTATAGTTTTTATTTATTTAGTTATTCATTTATCTTGTCACGTTTTATTTAATTAGCGTATTTATTTAATTTTCGTTTCGTGTTGAATAAAATTCGGTTTTGTTTTAAAATAAAAAACCTCGTTTTGATATCCCAATACGAACCATGATCCGATAAAAAGGTAGTTCGGGTATCAAAAAACGTTGAGATTATAAGCTTTTTTGGATCTAAAAGAAATTTCCAAATAATGTTTTAAAATAAAAAAACATCGTTTTAGGAACTTCAGTTATTGACTATGATCCATTTTTGGTAGTTCGGAAATCCAAGGCGGTTGAATTAGATTTAATTTAAAGCTTTTGAATAAATCTGGAAATAATTGGAGTGCTACTATAATTTACCATTTCTGTCACTAATTGCTGTTTACCGACGGATTTTCCGTCGGTAAATCTGCCAAAACGTAAAAAATGTCATTTCAGTCCCTTTTTCTTAACTTTTAAGCTTTTAATCCTTAATATATATATGTATAGTTATGTAATATATGTTTTTCAAACTATTTTAGATATTTAGTGTATATAATTATTTAAGATGTTTGTATATCATTCTTTATTTAATTTTTAAACATAAGTATATGTATATATATATATGTTCTTTTTTATTCATTTGAGTTATATTAGATCCTATGTTAAAGGTTATTTACTTGGGCATTTTGGGAAATAATGAGTAGATATTGGTATATGTTATTTTTGATATTTAAAACTATATTAGTTATGTATATATGTAGTTTTGGGGTATATGGGTTATGTTATTGATTATTATATGAAACTATTTTGGATAAAGGATTATTTTCTTATTTATGAGATTTATTTACTATTTTCACATTTTTAAAGTATAAATGTATTATATCTAGTATTTTCATACATGTATTATATAGTTCTTTTTTTATTAACTTTCATTCTCATATTCTCTTTTTGATTTAAATGTATATATATATGCTTAAATTGTTTTCTTTATTCCTTTGGCCCATCCATAGGCCCGGGTTTCAAATGGGCTTTATTTGAGTGTGAATCTTGGTTTAAATGGGTTTATTATTATAATCATAATAGGTAAAGAGTCCATTAAGTAAGAGGGGAAAATAAATCACAAAAAGAGAGTTTTCAATTTAATCATTTACACTAATGAATTTTTAGAGGTTCCTAATGTAAATAAATGGAGTTATTTTTGTTAATATTTCTAAATTGGTTCCAAAACATCACGTTTTAAAACCTTAATCCGTTCCAAAGGCGGATTAAGCGAACGTTGTAATTAAAATCGTTTTCTTTGTGAATAATGGAGTTTTTGAATCATTTTCTAAAAGGGTTTGTACAAAATAAAATTGACTTGTATGTTTAATCATGTTTTCCTATTAAAAGGTTTTTATCCTAACGTTTTCAAACACTCGAGTCGTTCCAACGACGATTCGGGTGAACTTCATCAAGCGGGGTTTTAAAACGCTCCTAAATCGTTCCAACGGCGATTAAGGTGCGAACCATGTAAAGGAACTCGTTTTGGGGAAATGAGTTAGCATAGAGTAAACACACAACATGACATTTAAATAAAGTCGTAAACCACTTCTTTCTTCCCCCTTCTCTGTGTATGTATAATATAAATGGGTGATTCTTTACTAATGTGGCTTTCCAATAATATATGCTCAAAACGGTTTCTAAAAAGAGAAAGAAAAGGTTTCAAATGAATTTTAAACTTAAAGAAGTATACGATTAGTCCGTTATCGCCTAACATGCTGAGTAGGAGGCCGGTGGTTCATAACCGGGCGATGTTGGGGTGCCTAGTAGCCTTTCTCTGGAAAGGAGCTAGCCTTCTCGGCTCGTACCTAAGTTTCCCGAACCCACACCGGTCTCCCGCAAGGGATCGGTGTTCATTTTCCCATTCGTGGGTGGCGACTCTTCCATATCTCCGAGCTCCCGTCCTGCCGAGCAGCTTGATTCCACGATTGGTTGCTTTCGGCGCCAATCACCGCTTACGTCGCCATGAGGTTGTCCACCCCGCGGTCCGCCCGGGAGATTAGGCCGCGGCACCTCGTCTAACACCAGGCCACACCATAAAAGTATGCCGTCACAAGTTAAAATATGATTTTGCACCTGTTTATACTAACAAGAAAGGACCCAAAAGGGATTGGGTACCTAAAAATGAATAGTTTAAATTGCAGGTCAGCTTGACATGCGTGGAGAAGTCAAAACTATGGTATATAGACAGCGCATGCTCAAAGCATATGACAGGTGATGAAACTCAGTTCATCACACTAGAGCTTAAACGAGGTGGAAGTGTAAGCTTTGGAGACAACAAGAAGGGTAAGATAGTCGGCTCAGGTACTATTGGAGGTAACCCAACTATTGAGTCTGTCTCCTTAGTTAAAGGTCTCAAATACAATCTACTGAGTGTAGCTCAGCTTTGCAAGAGCGGCAGAAAGGTTGTATTTGATGATACTAAGTGTCAAATACTCGAGGGAAATACAAATGAATTAACTTTAACCGCCCCTCGTGTAGAAAATGTATACATGTTAAACTTAGAAAAACAGTTTTCTAAAAACATATGCTTAGTGTCTAAAGAGGACAACTCCTGACTATGGCATAGAAGACTTGGGCATGTCAGCATGGACCTTCTTGCCAAATTAGCTAGAAAGCAATTAGTTGAGGGATTACCCAAATTAAAGTTTGAAAAAGATCAACTGTGTAAAGCTTGTCAGCAAGGCAAACAAACTAAAAAGTCATTTCATAGCAAAAATATTGTCTCAACCAAAAGACCATTGGAATTACTACACTTGGATCTTTTCGGACCTATCCAGCCACTCAGCTTGGGAGGTAAGAAATTTTCCTTGGTTATTGTAGATGATTTCTCTCGGTACACTTGGATCATCTTGTTGAGCTGCAAGGATGAAACTTTTGAGATGTTTACCACACTGATTAAAAAGCTTGAAAATGACAAAGACCTAAGAGTAGCTCACATTAGAAGCGACAATGGTGGAGAATTCAAAAACCAACTGTTTGATGAATTTTGTGAAATCAGTGGTATTGACCACACTTTCCCCGCTCCTAGAACACCTCAACAAATGGGGTTGTTGAAAGGAAAAATAAAACTATTGTCGAAATAGCTAGGACAATGCTGAGTAAAAATAGGCTTCCAAAGTACTTCTGGGGTGAAGCTGTTCACACGGCATGTTACATACTGAATAGGGCTCTAGTTAGACCTATACTTAAGAAAACCCCATATGAACTTTGGAAAGGTTGAAAGCCCAACATTGGATACTTTCGTGCCTTTGGGTGTAAATGCTTTATACTCAATACAAAAGACAACCTTGCTAAATTTGATGCTAAAGCTGACGAGGCGATCTTTTTAGGGTACTCAACAAACAGTAAAGCATATAGAGTATTTAATAAAAGAACTCAGGTTGTAGAAGAATCTGTACATGTTGAGTTCGATGAAACTGACCCTACAGGTAAGTCAGCTCAGCCTGAAGAAGATGAACCAGGCTCAGCTTCCGCTGCTCAACCAGAAGCCTCTGAGTCATCTATATAAGAGCTGACCCAAGGTAAGCAAGAAATTGAAATATCATTTGCTGACCAATCTATTCCTGTAGAGATTGTAGAAACACCTCTTCCAAACGACTCAACACTGCCCAAGGAAATAAAGATCCCAAGAGGACATACAGAACAAGCCATTCTTGATGCCGCCAACAACAAATTAATGACTAGAGATCAGCTTAGAAAATACCTCAGCAATGTTGCATTCGTCTCAATATATGAGCCAAAGAACCTTGCCGATGCTGAGCAAGACGAGTATTGGATCAATGCTATGCAAGAGGAACTTGACCAATTCACTAGAAATGAGGTATGGAATTTAGTACCTAAACCTAGGAATCAAAAGCCCATAGGAACCAAGTGGGTCTTTAGAAATAAGCTAGATGAGCATGGAAATGTGATTAGAAACAAAGCTCGACTTATAGCCCAAGGCTATAGTCAGCAAGAGGGTATAGACTATGGAGAAACATTTGCTCCTGTTGCTAGATTAGAAGCTATACGTATATTGTGTGCCTATGCCAGTTACATGAATTTTAAACTATACCAAATGGATGTAAAAAGTGCGTTTCTTAATGGTTTTATAAACGAAGAGGTATATGTTAATCAACCTCCTGGGTTTGAAGATCCAAAGTTTCCAAACCATGTTTATAAACTCAAAAAGGCCTTGTACGGCCTAAAGCAAGCTCCAAAAGCTTGGTATGAGAGGTTGACCAACTTCTTGCTGACCAGGAACTATGTCAGGGGAAAAGTTGACACAACCTTGTTTATTAAGAAAAAGGGTAAACATACCCTACTGGCACAGATATATGTAGATGATATAATATTTGGTGCTACTGGCGAATCTTTGTGCAAAGAATTTAGCCAACAGATGCAAACTGAGTTTGAAATGTCAATGATGGGTGAACTCAACTTCTTCCTTGGACTTCAAATCAAGCAAGGTAAGAATGACATCTTTATAAGTCAGTCTAAGTACACCAAGGAAATGTTGAAGAAATTCAGCACGGTAGATTGCAAACCAATATCAACCCCCATGGGTACTGATACTGTCCTATGCAAGGATGAGAAGAGTAAGTCAGTTGATAGTAAACTCTATCGAGGTATGATAGGTTTTTTACTCTATCTCACTGCTAGTAGACCGGATATTCAATACTCAGTATGCTATTGTGCTAGATATCAAGCTGACCCCAGGGAATCTCATCTAACGGCTGTAAAAAGAATTTTTAGATACTTGCAAAGCTCAGTTGATGCAGGTCTATGGTATCCAACCTCAAATGACTTCACACTCATTGGATATACTGATGCTGACTATGGACGAGATAAGCTAGAACGGAAGAGTACTTCGGGAGGATGTCATTTCCTTGGAAGCTGTCTAGTATCTTGGTTCAGCAAGAAGCAATCATCCGTAGCTCTGTCTACAACTGAAGCTGAGTACGTGGCTGCTGGAAGCTGTGTTGCACAAGTCTTATGGATAAAGCAACAGCTTGAGGATTACGGAGTCAAAACAAAGACAATAAAGATCAAATGCGACAACAAAAGTGCCATTGATCTATCTAAGAATCCAGTCCAACACAGCAGGATGAAGCATGTTAGCATAAGGCATCACTTCATCAGAGACCATGTACTAAAAGATGAGATCAAGCTGACCTATGTGCCAACAAATGATCAGCTTGCGGATATCTTCACTAAGCCCTTAGCACGAGAACAATTCAATATACTGAGGGAAGCCATTGGTATGTCAAATCCACTCTAAATAATTCTGTATGATTGAATGATTGCTATACTGAGTGGAAATTTGAATGAATGTGCAAATGCCATAAATATCTACTCTCTATTTAAGTTTAAAAATAGAAAAATAGCCTAATGCTAAATAGACATAAACATTGAGTGGTTATACTGAGTAGATACAAATGTTGAGTAAATACCCTATACTGAGTAGATAAACATATTGAGTCTTCATCCTATGCTGAGTAGAAGCACACACTGAGTGCCCAAACGTATGCTGAGTTATTTCGAGATAGACAAAACATGGGCACTCAACATCACAAATGCTTCGAATTCTAGAAAAAATCAAAAAGAAACCCACTTGCGTAAAATGAACCTACACGTGTAACCTCTGGCACTTTGGAAAGACGCACATTAATGGCAAATCCCATGCGCCGAAGATGTCATAAATGACAGAATCTTTATCGGTTGAACGTCCCTAGGTAAAACGGCTAGTTAATGAATAGGGGCCGCCGTAAATCTATATAAAAAGTGGAAGAATCCCCACTCTTCACTCTTTACGCTTGTAATCTCCTGCAATCGAACTTCTCTCTCTCCTTAAAACCTCAAAACCTTCAACAATGGCTTCCGGCAAAGACAAAACCCCTAAAACTCAAACCTCAAATAAACCCACTCAGGCTGACCTCGCCGGTTCCTCATAACCAGTGAAAAGAACCATAATTAAGGTTCACAAAAAGATTGCCAATCTGGAGGTTCTAAGATGCCGATGGTTTTCTCCAAGCTTTGTCTCGTCTGAGAAACCATTCTGTGAATGGATCGAGAAGAACAAGTGGAAAGGTCTCTTCTCTCTTTCAGGAACAACCTATCCCAGGTTAGTACGGGAATTCTACTCGAATCTACATGTTGATGCAGATGACTCTGACTATTTGGAGACCACAGTTAAAGGTCAGAAAATCATCGTAACCCCTGCCTATCTAGCCACCCTACTAGATTTACCAGACGAAGGAATTCAGTTTAGAACGACGAAGGAGAAAGTGCCAAAAGACACGGCTGAGAAGCTCAAGGGGTTCTGTGAACCCAAGGATCATAAGGGTGAAATACCCAGCACCTGCATGGGTAAAGAACAAAAGATGGTCCACTACATGCTGACCACCTTTATCTTCCCCAAACTCAGCTCAGCTTCATCCGCCTCCAAGTTCGAGCAGTGCTTCATCTGGCACATGCTGACCTACACTCCACTCAACCTTCCCGTCTTCCTAGTTGGAGCTCTTCAACGAAGTGGTAAGAAACTCCGTTTGGGCTCTCTCATTACAAAAATTATTGAGGACAAGCAAATAGAGACGGTGAATGAAACAAGTACATTGGGGAGTGAAATCACTGCGGTTCTACTGGATGGACTGTTGTACAATCAACCCTTAAAGGGATATGAAGGAGCTGGAGATGCTAAAGAAAATGAAGAAGCTGAGCAACCAGAAATTGAGCTCGAAACTGAGCCTGCAAGAGATGTTGAGGCTCATGTGAGTCACCTAAGACAGCTCAGCCTGAGAGGAAGAAGAAAAGGAAGGCTATAGAAACCTGCTCAAAAGACATTCATGCAGTCCCAAAGAAAGTAAGGCTATTATCAAAAGAAAAAGCTAAAGCTGACAAGGCTAAGGAGCAAGCTGAGAAAAGAAAACGGCAAGAAGAGCCTGAAGATGAGGAAGAAGAAACTCCAGAATCCCCTTTAAAGAAAAAGAAAAAGGGTAACTCCTTAAAGATAGTGGAAGCTGTCCCACTAGACTATACTCAACCTGAAGGTCATGGAACTGACCAAGAAAAGGAAGCTGTAGAAGAAACAGAGGTACATGTTGAGCACCAAGAAGCTAATATTGAGCAGGAAGAACATCCCAATGTTGAGAAATCTCAGGATGATGCTGTGCAAGGAGAAAGAGAAAGTAATGATGTTGAGGGTCAAGTTGAGCAACTTGTAGAAGAGACAGTTGCTACTGAGTCCTGTGAAGGTATTCGAACGGACCATTCACCACCAAGAGCTGAGACACGGCGACGACTCAAAAAGAAAGCGCAAAAGCAAATTGATCTCATGGACGACTTTCCTATTGATGAGCTTGAAACTGGCCTCTCTACAATCCAGTTCCAGTATTTCTCTAATGAGACTGAGTCACCACCAGAAAATCCTGTAGAAAAACAAGCCTCTGTTACTCAGGATGAGGAACAAGCCAAAAACCCTGCAGATCCAATCCAAACTGCTCAAGTTGAGCCAACTCCTGCCTCAACTCCACCTTCAACTCAACATGTTAATGACTCAGCTCATCCAATCAATCAAAGTCCCGATACCAATCAAGGTACACAATTTGGCAGAGAACCAACTCCTCCTCCACCATCAAACTCAGTACCAGCCTCCGAGTCTAACACTACTAGATTTGCATACTTGAATGCTACTGAATCTGGCCGACGTGTCATTGCTTCTACTCAGTCCTTGTTTCAAGATCTCAATACTACTCAAGCTGATGGTCACCAACCTACTCAAGCTGAGTCCTCCCACCTGTCAGGTATTACTCAGCTTTTGAATGAACTTCGTGGACTAAAAGATCTGGTTAGCGTTATCACTACGGTTCAAACTCAGCAACCGAATCAAGGGCAAATAGCAAAACTGACTGAACTTGTGCTTACAATGGCAACCCATATGAATTCACTTGAAGGACAAGTTCAAAAATTGTCAACAGTCAATCCAGGATATGCAACTTCAACTGAACTGCACGAATATTTTGTTAAGTTAAATGCGGAACTGACCAAATCCAGTGCCACTACCCATACTGAGTTTGCCACCTCTGCCGAACTTCAACAATGCTTCACCAAGCTTCATACTGAGCTGACCAGTACACGTGACTTAGTATCCTCCTCTTCTCAGTGTACTATTGACCAATTAAGTGAAGCAGTCAGACTACTCAACATCGACAGAGCCCAGATGGATGTTGATCCAATCTCCAACACTGAACTCATGAGCTTTTCACAAGCTATCATGAAGGCAATGCGCATCAATAATGCCCATCGCATGTTTTATGATTCTGCTCTGCTAAAACTGTACCATCAATCTTTTGGTCAAATCACAAGCTCACTCACCTGCCTGAGCAAATCCCATGAATGCCTCCTCAGCATGATCAGCAGCTCCCTTCGGGTTCCTCGGCATATCCAGGACGATAGTGTACCAGTCATTGATGGCTTGGGTGAAAGCACCAAAAGGCTTCAGCGCTACTCCCATTATCTCTCCTCTGCAGCACGAAATGAAACCTTCCTCTACAAACCCGATGATGGCAAAACGGGGGAGACAAGTCAATGAGGAACTCAGCCTCAGCCTGTAGGTAATGCTTCTGGAAGCAAAGAGAAAGAGAAAGGCAAAGGAATTGCACAAGCTGATCACTCGGCTCAGAAAAAGAAGAAGTAGAACTAGCTTAGTCAATATCTAAGACTTAGCTTTATATCCTGTCTTTGAATGTATGCTTTTTTCTAAGGTCAATATATAACAAGTATTAGTTCTCTTCCTGATCTGACTAATAAAATTTGAACAAACAAATCAAGAAGTTAAATACACTCAGTATGCATTAACACCAACTTATGAAATAAACTGAGAGACAACATACTTCTAATATTTTCGAAAAACTGACTTAAATCCAAACAAGCTCAAATCTAAAACTAAGTCAGCATACAGAAATGTCTTAAAACTAATTAAACATTGGAAGGTTTAGAATTAAGTTAAGACAATATGTGCAACCCTTACGGGGGAGTCATTTCAAAAATCAATCATGGGGCAACTTATAACTGAGTTCCGTAATTATGTATTTTGCCAACATCAAAATGGGGGAGTTTGTTGAAACACCTTTCCACAAGATTTTGATTTGACAAAATCATCCATGATTAAGAGGCAATTAAATTTAAATGCTTTGATTTAACTGTACTAATGTGTTTGTTCAATATTGAGTGCAAAATATATATAAGGTAAAGACAGGACAAAAGTCAGCACAAGCAAAGCTGAGTAGAACGGAACTTAGCATGACAGAATGTAAGCGGAGTGGAGTAGAACTTAGAAGCAAAACGAAGCTGACTAAAGTTAAAGATTTCTTCAGAAGCGGTTACACAGAACGGAGCTGACCAAGAATGAACTCAGCTTGGAAGTTGAACATCCGAAGATTACGAAGAAAGCTGAATGACTGTCAGGACAGCATGAAGGATCCGTTCACTAAAGGACAAAGTCTGCAAATCTTCTGCACCAATAATTAGAACCTCGAAGACACATAAAAGACTAATTCCAAGAGTCATGGGTCATTGGATTATTGGTAAAAGACAACTGGCACAAACAGACAAGCCAGACGCAAGAAGACAAATCTGACGCCTGAAGAAAACAGAGAAAGGGAATGGCGGAGCAGTCTGAAGCTGGCCAGAAATTGTTCCCCAAAAGAGCCGTTTTGGTGTAAACGGTAACAACAACTCAAAGGATCCAAATCTGTGATTTCCTTCTATAAAAGGACAATGAAGAACCTTGGATAAGACACTGAAGCATCAAGAGAAAAATACAAAGAGAGAAAATCTTGAAAGCACTCAAATACAAAAAGATCTTACACCAACTTTTCATTCTCTGTGTAAATGCTAGATTGATTGTTGTATAATCATCTAAAGTGTTCTTTAGCATAAAAAGAACAAGTTTGTGATCAATAGGAATATTGAGAGTGTTAAGCTGAGTGCTTGGTTGTAAGCACTCAGTGGTAGAGAAATCTAGGTGCTGGATTGTAGCACTTAGTAGGAGTTGAGTAGATGAATAGAGGAAGGTACTCTTGCATATTCAACTGCCTTGTAATTGGTTTGTGCTCTACCGTTAAAGAGCTCAGTATTGGATTCAAAAAGCCCGGAGGACTCTGGGGATTAGACGTAGGCAAAGAGGCCGAACCAGGATAAGTGATACTAAGTAATCTCTGAACTCTCTCTTATATTGTATGTGTTGTTTGCTATATTTACTCAGCATATAAATTGCCTAAGCTGACCTTGTGAAAATAAGTGGTGCTGAGTTAGAAGCTGACCTCCAAGAGTGTCAATTCTCAACTCACAAGAAAACAACTTTAGTCAACATCTGACTAAAGCTGTCTTCAAACATATCTCACCAAGCTGACCAAAAGCCGAGTTAATAAACTCTCAAAATTACTTCCAGTTAGCTTAATTAAAACACGAAAAAGTTATATTAGTTCCTAACCCCCCCTTGGAACTAATTACCAGGGACCAACAGTGTTTACCTTTGGTCAGCCCTTGTGGTGACGACTCAGCGGCTCCATTTTGGTCAGCGAAAGCTGAGCTTGGGTCATCTTCGGCAGATTGAGTTATCTTTCCTGCATGGTCAGTTTCGTCGAACTCAATATGTACAGACTCTTCTACAACCTAAGTTCGTTTATTATACACCCTATATGCTTTACTGTTAGTTGAGTACCCTAGAAAGATCGCTTCGTCAGCTTTAGCATCAAATTTAGCAAGGTTTTCTTTTGTGTTGAGTATAAAACATTTACACCCAAAGGCACGAAAGTAGCCATTGTTGGGCTTTCGTCCTTTCCAAAGTTCATAAGGGGTTTTCTTGAATATAGGTCTAACTAAAGCCCTATTGAGTATATAACATGCTGTGTGGACAGCTTCACCCCAGAAATACTTTGGAAGCCTATTTTCGCTCAGCATTGTCCTAGCAATTTCAACTATTGTTCTGTTCTTCCTTTCAACAACCCCATTTTGTTGAGGAGTCCTAGGAGCAGAAAAATTATGGTCAATGCTACTGACTTCACAGAATTCGTCAAACTGTTGGTTTTTGAATTCTCCGCCATTATCACTTCTAATATGAGCTACTTTTAGGTCTTTGTCAGTTTCAAGTCTTTTGACTAATGTGGAAAACATCTCAAATGTTTCATCCTTGCTACTCAGCAAGATGATCCAAGTATACCTAGAGAAATCGTCTACAATGATTAAGGAAAATTTCTTACCGCCCAAGCTGAGTGGCTGGACAGGTCCGAAAAGGTCCAAATGTTGTAATTCTAATGGGCGCTTGGTTGAGACAACATTTTTACTTTGAAAATACTTTTTTGTTTGTTTACCTTGCCGACAAGCATTACATAACTGATCTTTCTCAAATCTAAGTTTGGGCAATCCCTCAACTAATTGCTTTCTTGCTAGTTTGGCAAGGAGGTCCATGCTTACATGACCAAGTCTCCTATGCCATAGCCAGGAGTTGTCCTCCTTTGACACTAAGCATATATTTTTTGAGAAATTCTTTTCTAAACTCAACATGTATACATTGTCAACATGAGGGGCAGTTAAAATCAAATTGTTTGTTTTTCCCTCGAGTATCCGACACTCAGTGGCGTCAAATACAACCTTTCTACCGCTGTAACACAGCTGAGCTACGCTCAATAGGTTATATTTGAGACCCCTGACTAAGGAGACTGACTCAACAGTAGGGTTACCTCCGATAGTACCTGAACCGACTATCTTACCCTTTTTATTGTCTCCGAAGCTTACACTTCCACCTTGTTTACGCTCAAGTGTGATGAATTGAGTTTCATCACCCGTCATGTGCCTCGAGCATGCGCTGTCAATATACCAAAGCTTTGACTTCTCTACGCACCTCAGTCTCACCTGCATTTTGAATCATTCATCTTTAGGTACCCAATTCTTTTTGGGTCCTCGTTGGTTAGCATAGACAGGTGCTACATCATGTTTTAATTTGTGACGACATATATTTATTGTGTGGTCAGCTTTACCACAGAAGTCACAATAGGTCACCCTTTGAGAGTGCTTTTGTTTCTGGTCAGCACGATTGTGCTAAGCATGCTCAGCATGCCTTAGTGGTATGGCCTTTCTTTCCGCAGAAGTCACATTGGACATTCCATCGAGTATACCAACACACATCAATGGTGTGTCCTTTTTTCCCACAACAGTCACACTGACTGTTCTGCTGAGTGTACTGTCTATGCTGACCAGTACCTTGATTCTCAGCATTGGGATAGAGCCCTTTCTTTGCCGATTTACTCAGCTGGTTCTGTATAGTTGTGATGTCCTTCCTAAGCTTCTTTGACTCAGTTTGGACTTCTGAGACAAAACCATGCATGATTTTCAGAT
The DNA here is from genome assembly GCF_963576675.1 of Euphorbia lathyris. Lineage (NCBI taxonomy): Eukaryota > Viridiplantae > Streptophyta > Magnoliopsida > Malpighiales > Euphorbiaceae > Euphorbia > Euphorbia lathyris. Next base: position 66,883,795 of record NC_088915.1, read on the forward strand.
TTTCATCTTGCCAGGTGTTGTCTTGGAGAAGATGTTGGAGATCACTTAGTTTGATCTCCTCGATCTCATCACATCGCCTGCTGAGTGCCCTTATTTTCTTGTTACACTTTTTAGTCAGTGTATACAGATCACTCAGGGCGTTAACCATTTCATTTCTAAGCAATAGTAGAGATGTTACCTCATTGGAATGTTCCTCTTGGTCAGAACCGTCAGAGAGGTCAGCTTGCTCAGATTGACTTTGGTCAGTAGCGTCGTCGGCCATGAAGCATATATTTGCTGTCTCATTTGCATCAGCTTCTGATGAGGTTGACTCATCACTGTCACTCCATGTGGCCACCATTGCCTTTTTGCTTCCCCTCTTTTTTTTTTTTTTAAGTTAGGGCAGCTTGACTTAATGTGCCCAGTTTGATGGCACTCAAAGCACGTGACATGCTTGGAGCTGTCCTTTTTGTATTTGTCACTGGACTCAGCTTTGTACCTATCGCCTCTTTTGTATGGCCTCTTGATGTTCTTGTCATTCTTTTTTAACAGCTTCTTCATCTTTCTTGTGAACATGGCCATCTCCTCATCATCTGATGAGTCAGCTTCGGTTGAGTCAGCTTTCATGACAAGTTATTTCTTCTTCTTGTCCTCTGACTTTTCTTTAGCTTCAAAAATTTTCATAGAGATCTCATGGGTCAGCAGAGATCCGATCAGCTCGTCGTATTTGTACATAGTCAAGTCTTGAGCTTCTTCCACAACTATTTTCTTAGCTTGCCAGCTCTTGGGTAGACTTCTCAAGATTTTCTTCACCTGTTCTTCTTCCGTGAAGTTCTTGCCGAGTCGTTTAAGCTCGTTTATAATATTTGTGAACCTTGAGTTCATCTCCGAGATATCTTCATTCTCATTCATCTCGAACAGCTCATACAGTCTCATATGTTGGTTCACCTTTGACTCCTTGACCTTGCTCGTGCCTTCATAGGTTACTTCGAGCTTCTTCCATATTTCCTGTGCTGACTCACAACCTGAAATTTTGTTGTACTCTGCAGCATCTAACGCATAGTGAAGCATATTGATAGCCGAAGCATTATTTTGTAATTTTTTAAGGTCATCTTCTGACCACTCAGTTTCACTCTTGACAACTTTTTCGTTGTCAACAGTTTTGTAGGGCACATATGGGCCTTGAACTATTGCAAGCCACGCGCTCATGTTTGTAGCTTGAATAAAGTTTTCATCCTGTTTTTCCAAAATGTATAATTTGATCCGAAAAACAAGGGAGGCCGACTAATTGATAATCCCTCGGGGAGTATCTATGTTGTTTGATTTCCTAGAAGGAAACGAGTGCTGTTCTCAGCCATTTATTGGGATCAGCTCAAGATAGTTATATCTTTGAGTAGTGAGCTACTGAACTCTGATACCACTTGTTGGTCCCGTGTGATTAGTTCCAAGGGGGGGGGGGTTAGGAACTAATGTAACTTTTTTGCTTAATTATGCTGACTTAATCAATTCTTTAGGTTACTTAACTTAGTTTAGGTCAGAACGGCCGAGAGATGTAAGACAGCTTTAGTCAGATACTGACTAGAACTGTTTTACTTGTGAGTTGGGAATTAACCCTTGAGGTCAGCTTCCAACTCAGCACCAAGATTACTCAGTGTCAGCTTTTACAATTTATATCCTGAGCAATTTAATCAAGCAACACATATATAGATATATTGAGAGAGAGTTAGAAATTACTCAGCACGACTTATCCTGGTTCGGCCTCTCTGCCTACGTCCAGTCCCCAGAGTCACTCCGGGCATTTTCAATCCAATACTGAGCTCTTTAAAGGTAGAGCACAAACCGTTTACAAGGCAGTTGAATATGCAAGAGTACCTTCCTCTATTCGTCTACTCAACTCCTACTATGTGCTATAACCGAACACCTAGATTTCTCTACCACTGAGTACTAAAACCGAGTACTCAGCACCACTCTCTCAATTTTACAATTGATGCAAACTTGTTCTTTCTAGATGAAGAACACTTTAGGTGATTACAGAATCACTCTAGCTTTTACACAGAAATGGAAATTTGGTGTAAGATCTTTTTCTTGTTTGAATGTGCTTTGTATGTATGCTCTTTTTCTCTTTTTGTTTTGGCAATCGGCTTAGGATCCAAGAATGAACTTGTCCTTTTATAGTTGAAGTTTGAAGATCTAATGATTTGAATCTGGAATTATCCGTTGGATTCAAACGGCTCTTTCTTGCGTCATTGTTCTGGTCAGTTTCAGATTTGCAGGCCAATCCTGTCGTCTGATTTTAGTAGGTGTCAGGTTTGTCTTCTTCCGACAGGTTCGTCTTCTAGCGCCAGTTCGTCTTTTAGCTAACGGACAGTTGACCTATGCATATCGAAATTGACTCTGGGCGTAATTCCAAAGCTTCTGTTATTGGTGCAGATAGTTGTCGGATCTTGTCTTCTAGCAAACGGATCAATCGTGTTGTCCTGACGAACACTCAGCTTGACTTTATTGGCGTTGCTTTTGTTCTTTGTTTCTGAGTCACATTCTTACTCAGCTTCCGTGGTCAGCTTCGTCTACAAGCATTGGTTTAGAGGAAGACTTTTCTTCTTTGATACTGAGTTGCGTTCCACTCAGCTTCTTTGGTTAGCTTCATCTTTAAGTATTTGGTCTGAAGATGACTTTTCTTTTATTAAGCTGAGTTGTACTTCACTTAGCTTGTGCTGTGTTCTCATGCTGACTTCGTCATGTCTTACTTTTTTTATTTCTGTTTGCATTTATACTTATACTCAACATTGAACAAACATATTAGTACAATTAAATCAAAGCACTTAAATTTAATTGCCTCTTAATCATGGATTAACTTAAATAATTTTGTCAAATCAAAATCATGTGGAAAGGTGTTTCAATAAGATGTGTTGTAATAGGTCTAAAAATGTAAACGAGCCTCTCAATTGGGTCAGTTTTATTACTAACCCTTAAAACAATTGTCCCCTATATTAATTTCATAACTATAATTAAGGACAAAAATTATAAATTGCCCCATCCTTTTTTACCCAAAACTCAATTTTTTTAGTGTTGATTAAAATGAGAAAAAAATATTATCATCACGTAAAATATTGACACCGATTGAATATTTCTTTTCTATTAATTAATATGTTGGTCAAATTTCATGATTTTTGGTTAAATGACGAATTTTAATAAAATAATTTGGCAATTTAGGTTTTTAGAGACACATAAATTATTTCACAGTGTTGGTTAAGTATTATATTTAGTTATACGGTATCAAATTGATTTCATATTGTTAAAATAGGTTAAATGGTTTTCTTAAATCAGACTTTTGATTATTTGTTTATTGTTTTTAAATTATGGAATTTGAACTTCACATAGTAAGTAGAGTTTATATATCTGATTAAAAAATTAAAAAAGATCATTTCTCTTATAATCATGAGCGATATATATACATGAGCAATAGATATATATACTGGAGTTGGACTAATCTATTATCTATATAAAATGTGGAAGAAAATCAACACTTGTCATAATTAGAGAACACTACTTATATGACGTGACTTAATATGAGAGCAACATGCTTAGGTGTCATTTTATAAATTAGCATATCTTTCAATTATTAAAAAATTCTGCATAATTTTTTTTTTATTGATAAGTTTTTCTTAACACACAACTCCCTACCTATCGCTACACATCTTTATTTTTCTCAACCGTTAACCTACAGTTCCGGCAAAACTAACTCTTATCTATCGTTATCCTTCTCAGCTACTTGAATCTCACTAGAATCCTCATCTGCAAAATCTATTATCTATATAAAATGTGGAACAAAATCAACACTTGTCATAATTAGAGAGCAATACTTATCTGATGTTGCTCAATATGAAAGCAACATGCTTAGGTGTCATTTTCTAAATTAACACATCTTTCAATTATTAAAAAATTCCGCATAAAAAAAGAAATCCAATTGATAAATTTTTCTTAACACATAACTCCTTATCTATCGCTACCCATCTTTATCTTCCTCAACTGTTAACCTACAGCTCTGGCAAAACTAACTCGTATCTATTGTTATCCTCCTCAACTACTTGAATTTCACTAGAATCCTCACCTAGAAAATCTTTTGAAGTTTGATTTTCTTTTGATCATTCTTGTGAGTTAGAGTTTAAAATTTATTCTGGTTATATTTCCATTTTCTTCTCTGTCTTCCTTTCGATTTATGGTTCATTTTGGGATGGGTTCATTTTGTTTTAGTATGTTCACTTTGTTTTGCATGTTCAAATCTCAAGTTCAAGTTTATCGATCTTAAAGATAATTCTATCATGATTTTTATGCTTTAGATAAGTTGCAATTCTTAAATATGACCGCATCATTGCTTAGAAATGTTGGTGACCTAGAGATACGTATAAAGCCCGATCCAGACGATTGGACCATTACAATAACGTATGCTACATGTTTGTTTTTTCATTAAATTTTGTTCCAAATGAATGCTGGAATTTGTTTGGATTGATCTTTCTGAACTTACAGATATTCCAAGATTGGAATGACAAAAGAAGAGCTCATTGGTTGCCTTGAAACTATTGCATAAGGTGGCACTTCAAAATTCCTAAATGCTCTTAAGGTCTGTTTCTTCTCCATTGCAGTATATTCCATCACCTGGCCAACATATATCGTGCATGGTATATAATTGAGTTATTTCTTGTCATGAACAAGAGAATCAAGATGTTGGAGTAGACAATAGTTTAATTTTTAAAACCCTAATTTTCCTCATGATTTCGATTTTGTGGAGTCAAATCTGTTTGTGATTGATCTTTATGTTTGTGTTTAACTTTTAATGTCAAACTCCACAGTTATTTTTTTAATTACATAATCTGTTCTAGTTGGGTTTACATATTCTTCTGTAAGTGCTTTTCAATTAGGTTTGTTTACGTCTTCCATTGATTTTTTATTTTGGTTCTCTTCCATTTGACAGTTTAATAGTTGGCAACATCATGAAGTTTTGGGAGATTGGTATTGGTCAAACCTTATCAACTCTGTGAATTATTCTCTTCCATTTGACAAGTTAATGGTTGGCAATAGGATAAGATTTTGAGAGATTGGCATCAGGCAAACCTTATTCGTTCTCTAGATTATTCTGTTATTATTGGTATGGGTGTTCATTTGTGTTTAGTTAGGAATCTGACTACGCCTTCTTTGTTTCAGCAAATTCCAAATTGCAAATTCTAAAAGTGGAACGCTAATGCACAGATTGGATGAGAGGTTTATTGCTCCTTATTTCAGTTATGTATAATTTCTTTGTGATGTCTAATTTTTAGAGAACGATAGAGCAGTCTAAAAATTTATAAATTTAGTAACTATCATTAAAAATTTCTCGAATATGGAGATTCAAACTGGCAATGCAACTATATCACCTGAACTGGTAAGCAAGCTAGATTTAATCAAAATTACCATAAATGGTATAATATTTATAGCAGCAACCTCTATTTAGTGGTTGTATATATATTGCCATTTCAGAATGATTAACATCAAATTAGATTAGATTTAACTCTATTACAAAAGGTTTTTAGTTAATGTATGTGTGCTACATTAGATTTCTTTGAATGGCTAAACCGGAAGCAATCCTTATAGTGTTTGAATGGTATTTTTATTCAGGTTTGTTATAATTGAATTCCTTCGTATCCCTTTTGCTTTTCAATTGGCTCATTCTTTTGTTTTACAGATGAATTGAAATTTCTAAGCAATCTACAATTTGCATTTTATTCACACAAAAAAAAAACCGCATACACAAGTTTGTAATGATTTAGATGTTGTTCTCTTATATGATCTAAAAATTTACAGTTCATGAATTAAAGTGAATCTCTATCTCAAAGACTTAAGTATAAATTTTCATATACATGTTAACCCTCTCATTTAGGCTTCCATTTTGCCAATTTTGAGATTGTTGGTCAACTAATTTTTTTTTCTACAATGGCAATGCCATTTTTTCACATGAAGATAAACATCAGTGAAGAGTAGACCAGATAAGCTATTCAAATGCTTAAAGAAATTTACTATAGTGTCAATACATTGTAATTAACTTATGAAACCCAATCACTGGTGAACTATTTTCTTTTCTACATTAACTCAGTCCATTTTGATACTATTTTAATTTATGACTTTGATTGTGAAGTTCATAATTTTTTATGGTAGATTGATATTATGGTGTTCCTTTTAACTATATAGATATCTTTAAACTGTCAATCATTAAAAAATAATGGTCTTAAAATGAAAGTTGGTAGTTCTAAGTTAAGCTTACAAAAGGTAAATTACAAGAGATGGAGGAAGAAAGATGAAAAATCAAGTGAAAGTTGTGTCAGTGAAAGTAGCATTGAGAATGATGATATGCAAATTGACGAAGTTGATAATTTTAAACCTGGAGTTCTGGATGTCTTATTCAAATGGATTTGGTAAACTTCATTTTTTTTGTGGCTGGTGGGCGAGGCATTAAAAAATTGTTCATGTGATTTTTTCTCGACAATGTGAATCACGTTGTTGAATAAAGGGATGAGTTGCGTAGAATGTTGAATAAGGAATGAAAGCATTTTCTATGTTTCTATTTAACTTTGCAGGCTTTACTACTATATTTTCATGTGTGATGTTACTATTAGTTACCATAAATTTTAATTATTTCTTTATTCAGATCCTTTTCTTGCACAATAATTGTGTCTCTATCCCTTTTTGAGTAAAAATAATGATTATATGTATGGCTGCTTCCTTAATTTTAGAGTCATAAAATTTGCATTTGGAAAGTCATGGAATATACTTTGTTTGACAAGTCTAATACACATAAATTGTGTCTCTATCCTTTTCTTTTGTGGTGGTTTATTCAAGATAGTCTTTTGTGGTTCATGTTTTTACTATACAGTGTGTGGTATATTGTTGGTATAGTAAAGTCTAATGTTCGAGATTTGTGAATGATGCAAAAGTTGCATGCTAATCCTTTATGTTGTACGATTGAGAGAAATAAATTAATTCTCCACTTAAGGAAAGTTGTTCTATAACTGGCCTTAAACTACGAGACCATAAATGGCAGTAAACCAAGAGGAGGAATACACAATAGGGAGAGAGATCTGCAACTGGGGCAGACATAGTTTTTAAAATCATTTGCTTACATCTATTGTTTTCAAGGATAACCTTTTATGTTGACTTGCTGATATTACTGATTTATTGAATTTTGTGTCGTAAATATTGACTTGTTGACAACGTTTGTTAAATTTTTTATTTTGCTATTTATATAAAATACGTGCCTTTTTTTTAAAATAAATTATTGCATTCTTCTATCTACAAATCAATAAAATTACTAATATCTTTTTTCATACTTTTCCCCAAATTTAAATAAATAATGTTACTTGATAAATCTTCACAACATAAAACATAATAATATTACATTGTAATGAGAAGAATAAAATATATTATTATAAAGTTTCTAAAGTTTTCAGAAAGAAGTTGTTAATAATATAAAGTGAATAATGTAGTACAATAGATTTCATTACTTCATTTTAAATTATTATTTGATTATTGTTTCTAATTTATATATTCAAAATAGATTAATGCAAATAAAATAAGAAACTCTTCGTGCAATGCATGGACCTATATCTAGTTGAGTCTTGTAATTGCATTTTATTTCATTCTTTTATTCCTTGCTAAAAAGTAAACTTTTAAATTGTTGTTTTTATGATCTTTTCTTTTTCTTCTTTTTAATATATTTTATTTCTAAGTTTTCATCAATTTTTTTTATTACTTTTGATAATTCAAATTCTATGTGTATCAATTTTATTCTTCTGTACATTATAATTGAGTTTTTACATGTGCAAATCTTCCAGTTTTATTATGTATATATGAGTGTATTTATTAATATAATTAGTTGAATGTGCGTTTGATGCACGAGTTATGAACTTTTATTATCATTTTTAAAAAATAATAAATGATTTAGATAAATTTTGTAATTTAATTAGGTCATCGTATTGCACAATGTATATAATACTCCATTTATATTGTAGTTTTTAAAAATAATATATATATATATATATATATATATATATATATATAGTTTTAGTTAATATAATTGAAAAAAAATTAAATTGTACAAATTAAGTTTTTTTTTAATTTCTTATTTAGCATAAATGGACAAGACTTTTAATCATGCGTTATTGCATATTCATTTTTTATATAATATAATTATCAATATTATCAAATTTTAATATTTTGATTATATGAGAGAAATTTTCAAGACAATTTTTATAATCTAATTTCTAAAAAAAAGTAACTTTAAAGTCACCATTAATTGAAGAACAAAGTAATAATTTTTATTAAATTGAAGAGTAAAAATAATTAAATTACAATAAATTCGATATAATAAACCTTTAGACGAACTGAATGAATGAAAAAAAGAAGATTTTACTGCAATTCACAATCGTCTCTCATAATACAATAGAAGCATAAATCAAACTCTAAACGTGTGTGTCGAATTATCACCAGAAACCAAGAAATAGGATAAATGAATTGAAATAGAAGTTGAAGGAATGAACAAAATATCCTTATATTGAGATTGTTGGAATGCTTTTTTCTCTCAATTAATTCACTTATTGAATAATTAATCTCACTGAATTAACTCACATTAATAGTACTTTTTTTTTGAACCAAAGAATGAAAGAATAGATTAATGAGCCACTAATCGACAATAGTTCAACAATTCAGGCGTAACATAACTTGGAATTAAATGAAAGAATATAAGACAAGTAATGAAACGGGATGCTCTCGCAATAGCATGAGCCAATCCGTTCGCTTGTCTGCAGGTCCACTTGACAGAGTAAGTGTCATTTTGAGAGAGAATGTCGCGGCAAAGTGAAATAAGGTCTCTGAATTCTGTGTTATCCTCCGCATTCGAGTTAATGGCATCAACCACGAGTTTAGCGTCAGACTCGAAAATTACCTCTCGGAGGTGCAAATCTAACTTCCAATTCATTGCAGCAATTAGCGCTTTGGCCTCAGCCTCTCGTGTTTGCGAAATAATCTGCAGAATTTCCTGGCGTCTGAACAGCACTTGTCCGTCAGACTTGCGGATAATAGCGCTGAGCCCAATGGTTCCATCCTCCTCGAAAGAAGCCGCGTCCGCACAGTAGGAGACGTAACCCGTCATTGGTCTGTGCCACTTCGAGCATGGACGGGCCGTAGCAGACGGGGTGCTGGCATCTCGACGGAGCTGTTGTGCGCTCTTCCAGTTTGCTTGCGTATCAACTGCACCGGCAGCAATTTGATCTGCCTCAGTAATCCTCGGATTCCATTGTTTGTCATTTCAAGCCCGCCAAATGCTCCACAACCGGGTCAGAAATTGCTCGATCTCTACAGTATTTAACGCCTTTAGTAACCTGCAAAACCAGTCAGCAATGTTAGAGGCATTGTCTGCTGTATCATTGATCTGCATCAGCCAACCCGCTAGGTGCCACACCTTTCTAGCCATACTACATTCAATAAAGAGGTGCCAATCATCTTCTCATGGTTCATTACATACTACACAATCTACCAGCAGTTGAAGACCCCTTCGTTGGAGATTTACACGGGTAGGGAGGCATCCTCTAGCCATCTGCCAAGCAAAGTAATGAATTTTGAAAGGCACATCAGCAGCCCATAAAATACTCCATGCTCCATTTACATGATGTCTCTCACCCCCTTCCGATGCCACCGCCATTCTGTAAGCACTCTTGATTGTATAGTTGCCTGAACAATGACCCGACCAGATGATTCTGTCCTTCGCATTTGATGAACTTGGTAGGATTTTCCTCATCTCATGGATATCTCTGTTATTAAACAGTTCATCTAAAAGTTTAAAGTCCCAATCCTTAGAATTTGGGATAAAAAGATCACATACCTTCAGGTTTTCCAATCCCTCTATTCTTGGTGTTTGTATGAATCCATTCTCCTCGTCTCGGAGCCAACATTCACTCCACACATTTACATCAACCCCATCTCCAATTTTCCATCTTATCCCTTCTTTAATCACAAGCTGTGAACTCCAAACGCTTCGCCATATAAAATTGGGTGAATGCCCTAATCTGGCACCTAGGAAATCCCCTCTAGGGTAGTATTTAGCTTGGTAGATTCTGTTGACAAGCAAAGACGGATTGGAATAAAGGTGCCACCTCTATTTTCCCAGCATGGATAGATTAAAGGCGGTAAAGTTTCCGAAGCCGAGGCCTCCAAACAATTTGGGTGCACAAAGTCTATCCCATGACACCCAATTTAATCCTCTAACCCCAGATTTCTTATCACCCCACCAGAAGGAGTTTAGCATCCTCTGAAGTTCATCCGCCGTGGATACAGGAAGAAGGAACACACTCATGAAGTAGATTGGGATTGCCTGACCTGCCGCTCTGATTAAGGTGGCCTTACCCGCTTTCGAAATTCCTTTCCCACGCCATCTTTGTAGGCGGTTCCACAGCCTTTCTTTAAAATGGCAAAAAATGGCCTTCTTAGACCTGCCTACCAAAGACGGTAAGCCCAAGTACCTTCCTGTATTAAAGGGTTTATCCACGCCCAGTATAGCGGAAATCCCCACCGCCAATTCCTGCGCCACGTTCCTACTGAACATGATACCAGATTTATTAAAGTTAACAGCCTGACCTGACACTTTCTCGTATCTCAATAGCAAGTCTTTTAAGGCACGAGCTTCGGCAATAGAAGCCTGACAGAACAAAAGGGCATCGTCTACAAACAGTAAGTGGGAAACTGACGGGGCCCCTCTGACCACCTTGCAACCGTGAATTACCCCTCTTGCTTCTGCATTCTTCAGCAAAGCTGTTAAACCTTCAACACAAATAAGGAACAGATAGGGGGAAGGGGGTCACCCTGTCTAAGACCCCTCTTGGGAGTAATGGGACCAACCAAATTTTCATTCACTCTGATCATATACTGGACAGAAGAAACACACATCATAATCCATCGGACCCATCTTTCATCAAACCCCAATCTGAGCATCATAGCCTGTAAGTAATTCCAATCCACCCTGTCATAGGCCTTGCTCATATCAACTTTCAAAGCCACATTAATAGTACTTAAAAAATAGTTTAACCACTAAAACATTTTACATAATTAACAATGAACATTAATTCAATTTAATATCATTAACGAGATTTAATAATTCAACTTTTATATATTGGTAATAGATTACCAAAAAGAAAACATTGATTTTTAGTGTGTTGACACATCAACATTTGCAAAATGTGTTGCTCGTATAAATGATTTTTTAGATTAAACTTAGGATACAATAGAAGCGTGAGTCAAACTCTAACTGTGCATACCAAATTATCACTAAAAAATCAAGAAATAAGACAAATAAATCGAAAGAAAAGTTTGAGAACTGAACAAGATTCGGGAAAAGGGAAAATTTCAAGTGAATTCTCTATCTGTTACGAATGAGCAAAAGATCACTCTTATAGGCAGGCTCTAGGAATATTTTGTTTCCTCAATTAATTCATGAATTAATCCATTTAATAAAAAAATTAATTTTACTGAATTAATTCATGTTAATGACAATTTATATCGGTTCCACCACTAAAATGTTTTAGAGATTAATAATGTACATTAATTCCATTTAATTTTATTAATAGGGTTTAACCATCCAACTTTTATTAAGAGTGAGTGGTGGAAAAAATAGTGAAAAATACTTGGCTTGACACGTTATCGATTATTGATGTGACAACATGTTGAAAGGTTTGGAGAGTGAAAAGTATGTGGTTTGACACGTTGATATGAAATCATAGCATTCTAAACCAAACTTGTTGTAAAATTGAAAGAATCTACTTTGGTTATCATGTATCTTACAACTTGCATTTTCTTTGCATCTCTCACATTGATTAGAATTCCCAACCATGTAAGTTTCTTGTAAAAAATAAAAATAAAGCAAAAAGATATTAGTATGGAGAGCAATATCTAATGAAAAAGTATTGAAAGCCTAATTTGCGGGATCAAAAGGGAAGCTTTACCAACTAATTTTGGGATCGTAATTGATTTTAACGATGCCGTTTGGGGAAGGATACCAGACTTTTGTTGGGCCAAGGTTTGCTACCGGAGAGATCGAGGTTTGTGTTTCGATTTCCGGCGCTGCAGTGGAAACTTTCGTGAGGCCGAGTAGTAATTCATGCATCTGTCCGTGTAAGACCTCATCCGCTATCCATTCAGATTCGTGTACCAGCTTATTCTTCGGAACCATATTTTCCATAATGTAATCACCCAATCCGAACTTTCGCTTCCAGCAAAATTTCGAAACATTGCGTTAGCCAGGATTGGATGTCCAGTGTCAATAACTTATCGACTCGCACAAACAAGGCTACTAATTTCCAGAGCGCGTGAATAGACCTGTAACAAACAAAAATATGACACAGAGATTCAATGTCAGATGAGCATGCCGGACAATCCGGCACCGTATTAATTCCACGATTAACAAGCGTTAAAAAACATGGGAGTATCCCTTTAGATAATTTCCACATGAAGTGAAGAAGTTTAACCGACACTGAACCCGCCAAATTTCTGTAGTGCCACATCATGACTGGAGTTTTCAGGGATATCAGACACGTTTCTCCTTATTGTTTCGGCTAGATAATAAGCACTACGGACCATGAATTCACTGAATTTTAACGATCCCCAATACATTGCATCTGGCGGCCGCCGAAAACTCATACGAATTTGCAAAATTTCAGCCACATCTCCAGATACAAAATAGGTCTCTAGCAGCGACTCGTCCCACGCGTTCATCTCCGCGTTGATCAGTTCCCTGTACTAGTATCGGTTTCGACAGTTTAAGGCACATTAACGGCTTCCTGTAATTCACTATTGGTATCCAGTTGTTCGTCCAGATATTCACACGAGAGCCACTACCAATCCGCTACATCAACCCCCTCTTAAATGCACCATATTTTTCTAAAAAAGTAATGTTGTATACTTGTAATAATAATTAATTAATAAATAAATTAAAGTACTAAAGTAACGCCGAGGCCCATAAAGCCCAATTTGAAAGAAGCCCAAAATGAGAAAGGAAGGCCCTCCACTAACACAAACCGGCAAACATCCCGTAATCGACTCACCCAAAGATCCCAAAAACTAAACATAATTTTAAAAAAAGAAAAAGAAAAACATTTATGTTCTACATACATACAACCAAACAAGAACCCAGCCAGCCAGCCATTTTCATTATCCCTCGCAAAAGCTATCTTCAACCCTTTTTAACAAAAAGAAATAGCCTCACTTTCTTTCTAAAAAGATTAAAAAAATATAAATAAAATTAAAAACACTATTTAAAAAACCCACGTTTTTTGAAATTAGAACTATGAACTTTATGTACACACACAAGAAAGAAAGAAAGAAAGAAAGAAAAAAGAAAATAAAGAACTGCTCTCTTAATTAAAATTATAGTAGTTAAAAAAAAACGGATAAATTTTTAATTAATATTAGAAAGAAACTACAAAACATGGAAATCCAAATTAGAGTCAAGAAAGACTACGTTGATGCTGATTTCTACCTATTCCTATTTCCGTTTTTGTTATTTTCTAACCAAATAATATTAATTGTTCTTCACAATCCACTCGTTCCTTTTATTGTTTTCTGAATTTATTATGTAAATTCTCTCTCTTTCTTCACTATTACGATAGATAGAGATGAGAGGAAGAAGCTAAACGGCTCACAAATTCACGATTCCTTTTTTTTTTTTCGTTTCCTCGCTTTTCCCCTTTCTCTCTCTGTATCTTCTTCTGTTTCCGAACCCTAAATTTGTTCCGTTTCTTAATTCTGAGATCGCGATCGTCTCAATGGACGCCAATTCTGAGGGGGAAAGGGAAAATCAGACCAAAGGTAGCAAGGCTGTTGCTGGGAATTTTAATGAAGGCCAGAGCAAGCCTAAACGCCAGATGAAGACTCCTTATCAACTTGAAGCTCTTGAGAAGGCTTATGCTTGTATGTTTTTTTACATTTTTTACTTGTTTATGCAATTAGGGAACTTTTTTTTTTCTTTAGTGTGTTATTTGTTGTTTTTTTAAATGTGTTTTTGCTGTTATGTTTGGATGTGTAAGTTGTTGGGATGAATGTTGAATTTTTGTGAGGTTTTTGCTTGATTCTGATATTTATGTAGGTTTCTGTTGCGGTTGTTTCTGGGTTAGTTTGTTGATTTTGCTGTTTTTTTTTCATGGTTTAATTAGTGGAGACTTATCCATCTGAGGCTATGCGGGCAGAATTATCACAGAGGTTGAATCTCTCTGATAGGCAATTGCAGATGTGGTTTTGTCACAGAAGGTTAAAAGACAAAAAGGAGACTCCTCCCAAGAAACCTCGCAAGGCAGTGCCTTCAACTGAGTCTCCAGTGGAGAAGATGAGGACAGTAGAACCTGAGCCTGGTAGTGATTATGCGTCTGGGTCAGGATCGGGCTCTAGTCCTTTTACGGACCCAAGGAAGATGTCTTTGGATGATACGCCAATGGGGAGGTACTATGAGTCATCACCACAATCAGTAATGGAGCTTAGAGCTATTGCCTGTGTGGAAGCACAGCTGGGGGAGCCACTGAGGGAGGATGGGCCTATTCTTGGAGTGGAGTTTGATCATTTACCTCCTGATGCATTTGGGGCACCTCTAGGTAATTATGTAGTAGTAGATCAATTAACTTCAACTATGCTGTATTCCAAATTGACTGTTATATGTAGCTTATTCTTGCAATAAAATTCTGTAAATATAAGTATTATGAGAGTGAGAGAGAGAGAGAGAGAGAGAGAGAGAGAGAGAGAGGAGGGGGAGGGGTGTTCAAGTTGGATATTTTATTCTCCATTTTATAGTGTTAATTTGTCGCTGCCTATATGCATTTTTGGTTTGCATAGGAGGTCTTTATCAGAACATAGGTTACTCTTGAAGAACTATTGGTTTTGATCTTTTTAGTTTGATCTAGAAGTTCATTTCTAGAGAATGAATTTATGGCCCTGATGAAGGCAATTCTCTAACTATAAGCATCCTTATGAAATTTTTCATCAATATGGTTGACAATACAATGAATCTAGGATATTTCGTTCTCTGGCTGGCTATAACCTTTAGGAGTTTCTACCAATGTTAACAACTTTATTTGCTTTGCTGTTTAAAATTGTTACACGTCCTTAGATTTCTTTGTAACAATTTTGCTATTCTATGTACAACAGCAATGGTGGAACACAAGCGGTCAGCACATGTTTATGACGGCAAAACACACGAACGACATGATGGAAAATCCAACAAAGTTGGTATCCCAAATTATTCATTTCATTATTTTATATGGATCATATTGGCTATGCACATTACTCTTTTCTTATAGTTTCTAAAAGTTGAAGATATAAATCAATAAATTGAATTTCATTATTTTTGTGGCATCATATTGATTAATATTCTTGGTGTGTCTTTTATCCTGAACTTGTGTAGTGTTGTGCTTAACCTAAGCATTCCAAACTTGGGTATCTGAGTGTTTGTTTATTGAAAGAATTCTGCTTTCTTAATTCTCATTTTCCAGGAATGGGATTTTTTCTATTGTATCCAGATTGGCTTGTGCATTAGATATAATGGTTGGTAATTTGATCTTCATTGAGACTCAGTTCTGTATGTTTCCTGGGATTGGGCTGCACCACTATCTGGCACCTTTTTTTTTACATGAACAATATGTTTATTGTGGAGGTCATATTGCCATCTTTTTGTTTGAAATGCTAGACAATAAATTTATTCAATTTTCTACTTTGAAAAAAAGGGATTTGCTCATAATGTATATGTGTAAATGTTCTGATATTAGTATTGTTTGATCTGAGGTATGCATTTCCATGTCAGCATCAATGATCTAGTTATGTGGGATTGTAGATTTCCTGTTTCGTATTGGTTGCCTTCTGATTGTATTTAATTGTGTTCCAGAGGTCATTTCATGAGTATCAGTTTCTTCAAGACCAGTCCAGTATTAGATCTGATTCATTCAATCAAGCGTTGCAATCCCCTTATCCCGATCCTTCAGTTGATAGTCTGAGGGGAAGACCATCATATGTGCATGAAGATGAAATATTGGCCAGGGTTCATGGTGCTCAAGGTCAAACATCACGTGTCCGTGTTATGCCCCGTGGACATAATTTTTCATCACCTCATAAGGATGATGATTATCACCTGCATCACGATTCTTATAAAAACAATAGAATACATGCGGAGTCTACTAGCCACCCAATTGTAGGATCTCAAAACCCAGATATCTTTCCCGATGCTCAAATCTTCCATGCTGATCCAGATGTTCGGATGGAAAAGAAGTGTAAAGTATGCTAAAAATAATCAGTATTTTGTGAGTTATTTTTATTTTCTGTTTTTATCAATCATTAATTGATGCGCACATGTTTCCTTCTTGTAGATCGATGAAGCTAAACTTGCAAGGGAAGCTGAAGCTCATGAACTTCGGCTGCGCAAAGAACTTGAAAAACAAGATCAACTGCGGCGGAAGGTATGATGTTATTGGACTTCATCATAGTTGTTAAATCGGGATTCGACTCGTGACTCGAAATCTCATTTTGCAAATCGGGACTCGTGAATCGAATCGAATCGTAAGATTTGGATCAAATTTGAAATGCTATAAAAAAATAAAATGTTAACCATATATAACTTTAAATATTAATCCAAAAATGCACTTTTAATATCTAAATAGAAATTATAAGTTATAAAAGAAAGTAGAGACAGACAAAACATAGAAAATAGAAAGAATAGAGAGTAGAAGAAGATAATAACAAATAAATAGAAAGGAAGAGGGAAGGTTTTGGAATTTGTAAAGTGAAGAGTCATCTAATTGAAACTATTTGTGTTTCATAACTTCTGTATGTTTTTTTTTTTCTTTTTGTAAAGTGAATAGTAATCTTCTTCTGCTGTACGTTTTTTAGTTGTTAAAAATTGATTTTTTTTTTAAATGGTGGCCTGAATTGACCGAATCGGGTGACTCGGTGATTCGGCCGATTCATGAAGCTTCCGAGTCGTACCATAGATACGACTCGAATTCTTCATGAATCGAATCGTACGAATCGACTCGCGACTCGTACCATTCTAACAACTATGGACTTCATTCATAAGATGCTATCCTTGTCTGATACTAATACTTGAACCTTGTAATTGTAGAATGAGGAACGAATGAAAAAAGAAATGGAAAAACATGATCGTGAAAGACGGAAGGAAGAGGAGAGATTGATGCGTGAAAGGCAGCGGGAAGAAGAGAGATCTTTGCGTGAGCAAAAACGTGAACTTGAGCGCAGGGAAAAGTTTCTGCAGAAAGAGTATATAAGAGTGAGTGTGGAATCCACTTGTCTTAGTTTTATGGTCATTTTTTTTTTTAATTTTCAGTTAAAATATTATCTTCATTGTTTGCTTTTATTTATGTTAAAGGCTGAGAAAATGAGGCAAAAGGAGGAATCCCGCAGAGAGAGAGAGGCAATTAAGCGCCAAGCTGCCATGGAGAAGGCAACTGCGCGCAGAATTGCTAAGGAGTCTTTAGATCTTTTGGAGGATGAACAGCTGGAGCTCATGGAATTAGCTGCTGTAAGCAAGGGGTTACCTTCAATAGTTCAACTCAACTACGATACTTTGCAAAACCTCGAGTTGTTTAGAGGTAGTGACACCCTTCTGAAAATGGCAATTTATCTATCTTCTAATATTGTGTCAAATGCCCCTTGGAACTGTTTATCAAAGCAATAGTAGCTGCTGTCTTTTTTTGACATGCCAGTGATGTAAATATTGCCTATGTTCTATCCTAGGTGCAGCAAAATGTACCTAAATGAACTCTTTATCTTCTGCTACCATTCCTTTTAATCATCCATTTTTTCCTAAATTACAAGTGATGTGTGCTTGATTTTAATGTGTATGAGACGGGAAACTACCCAAGGATATAATCTGGAGATGATGCTATTCATATATGATTTTTTTTGGCTTATTACTCTCTATTTTCAGGTAGCATTTGGGTTTTGCTTTTGTATTACTGTAGGCATTTTACTTTGAATTTTGAATTTAGGTATGGGAGGCATTTAGAATAGATACCGAAAGATTTTAGTTGCCAAAAGATTTTAGTGATTTTTTTGGTTGAACATCCTAATTATTTCTCTTTATCGCTGTTTGGCAGATCATGATTTTTGTGCATATCTCTGTATCGGTCTATCAGTCTCTTGTATTTAATTGTAACTTTTTGTTTTTGTGCTTCAGACTCTTTGAGCACGTTCCCACCAAAGTCTGTACAATTAACAAAACCATTTGCATTTCAACCTTGGATGAATTCAGAGGAAAATATTGGCAATCTTCTGATGGTATGTCCCTGGTTAATCTCTAGTTCCTTCATGTGCTTGTCTGCTTATTTGATTTTCGATGAAGAGTTTCACCGTGCTAGTTGTGCTTCTCTCCTCATTCTCATGCACATATTCTATGTTTCTTCACTTTCTCACTTGTCTCTATATGTAGTACTTGCTCTGTGTGTGTGTGTGGGAGAGAGAGAGAGAGATCACCAAGGTTGTAAAAAATGCTAGGTGCTAGTCGGGCGGACAGGGCCCTTGAGGATCAATCCCAGTCTTTTTGTATTTTTTATTTGTTAATCAACAAATTATTATATAAATTCAATTAAAATATGTATTATATTATCTAAAAACAACAGTATACAATTATTTAATATAGAAAAACACATATATCTTGAACATATATCTTTAAAAATGTGCAAACGTCAACATTGAAACAACTCAAAAGTGAATTATAATAAAGAAAAAAACAAATTCACAATAAAAAATGCTTTTCTTCATGGTCGCTTAGGCGGTCTAGGCAGAGCCCAAGTGGCTAAAAATCGTCTAGGGGCCAAAAAAACGCGTAGAGGGACTAATGGGAGAAAATCGGGGCGGATTCTCGATTTCAAGCGCCTAGGCGGCCTTCATTTTGAACAGTGGAGATCACAATGGATCTTGCCTGCTCACTAGGGTTGCTTTATTCAAATTTAAGAATGCTTATTTTACTTGTTGAGCATCTGACTTCATTAGATCCTCTAGGAGTGTTGACTCATAGTAAAGTTACTCAAATGGGTTCAGTTTGGCCTTTTTGGCGCTCATTAATGTACTCTCCTACATTTCTGGTCTATGCTACTTGTGATGTTCATAAGACATTTTAACTAACATGAATACGGTGGACCTGTTATGAGATCTCAATATTTTCTTTGACTTCCCAGGTTTGGAGATTTGTGATTACTTTTGTTGATGTTCTTGGGTTATGGCCTTTTACTCTTGATGAGTTTGTTCAAGCTTTCCACGACTATGTGAGTATTTTGTTCCTCCTCGCTTTCTCTTTTTCCACTTCATTATGAGCACTCCCTCACTTATTTTCCTCTGTTGATATGCATACCTTCTTTTTAGGATTCAAGGTTGCTGGGTGAAATACATATTTCCCTTCTGAAATTGATAATTAAAGATATTGAAGATGTTGCTAGGACACCATCTACTGGATTGGGAACGAATCAATATTGTACAGCTAATCCTGAAGGAGGACATCCGCAGATTGTTGAGGGGGTAACTAATGTTAAAATATGTTACTTGTTGGCAGATATTTCTTCTTTTATTGATGCTGAACCAATTTTTGCTTTCTCTGGATCAGGCTTATGTGTGGGGCTTTGACATACGCAACTGGCAGCAACACTTAAATCCACTAACGTGGCCTGAAATATTCCGGCAATTGGCCTTAGCTGCTGGATTTGGGCCTCGGTTGAAGAAAACGAGTTCAACATGGAAACACTTGGGCGAAAAAGATGAGGTTTGCCAATCAGCCATCTTTAAGTTTCTGTTGCTTCCTTAGGCAACTTGGTGCAGGTAGATTTTCAAGGGCCTTCACTTCATGATCATTCTCTTAATATAATAATTTCAGGTTAAAGGGTGTGAAAATACAATTTCTACTCTGCGGAATGGATCAGCAGCCGAAAATGCATTTGCACTAATGCGAGAAAGGGGCTTGTTACTTCCTAGGAGATCTAGGCATCGGTTGACACCTGGAACAGTTAAGTTTGCAGCTTTTCATGTTCTTTCACTTGAGGGAAGCAAGGGCTTAACAGTGATGGAACTTGCTGACAAGATTCAGGTGAGTGTTTTTTTGTTTCTCAGCTCTACCTTTTTGTGCATATTGCCCTGTCACCATCATCATCATAATCATAATTTTTCATGTAGAAATCTGGGCTGCGGGACCTAACAACAAGCAGGACACCAGAGGCATCTATATCTGTTGCCTTGACTAGGGATCAAAAGCTTTTTGAAAGAATTGCTCCTTCAACATACTGTGTACGGGAAGCTTATAGAAAGGATCCTGCTGATGCTGAGGCGATACTTTCATCTGCTAGAAAAAAGATTCGAATATTTGAAAATGGTTTCTTAGGTGGGGAGGATGCTGATGATGTCGAAAGAGATGAAGATTCTGAAGGTGATGTTGATGAGGACCCTGAAGTTGATGATTTAGCTACTCCATTTAGTGCTAACAAAAGGGTGGACCATTGTAACGAAGCAAGTACTTGCATAAGTGGAAAAGATAATGTCTGCAATGGTATTCCACTAGTTGAACGAGATGAACTTGACAAAGCACCTTCATCTATCCCTTTGAGTTGTCCCAAAGATGCCAAACCTATGATTCACATTGAGAAGTGTGTTGCTCCAGAAGCAGTAGGGGCAAATAATGTAGATCAACAAAATATTGAAATTGACGAAAGCAATTCAGGTGAATCATGGATTCAAGGACTCGCGGAAGGGGAATATGCTCATCTCTCTGTTGAAGAGCGCCTTAATGCGCTTATTACCTTGGTTGGTATTGCAAATGAAGGGAATACCATTCGTGCTGTACTAGAGGTAAATGGCCATTTCCAATTGGCTCATATGGAAAATCATTCTAGTAGGAGAAGAGCCATGTTCGATTTCTTTCTTTTTTTGTTGTTTATTGTAAGTTGATATATTCTTTTGCAGGATCGCCTGGAAGCTGCAAATTCTCTTAAAAAGCAAATGTGGGCTGAAGCACAATTAGATAAAAGTCGCTTGAAAGAAGATATTATGAGTAAATTAGAGTTTCCATCATCTGTAGGGCCCAAAGCTGAATTGCAAATTGCAATTACTGTGGAAGGCAGCGAAAGTCCTCTTCCTCTTGCTGATGGTAAAAATAAGGAGGCATCTCCAAGCACTAATGAAGATCACAAAGAACTACTTGCTTTAGAAAATATACAAAATCA
This sequence comes from Euphorbia lathyris, assembly GCF_963576675.1. Lineage (NCBI taxonomy): Eukaryota > Viridiplantae > Streptophyta > Magnoliopsida > Malpighiales > Euphorbiaceae > Euphorbia > Euphorbia lathyris. Next base: position 66,905,046 of record NC_088915.1, read on the forward strand.
CCTTAATAGCGCTCCTACTGAAAAAATCATGGCTGCTCAAGATCCCTGTAATCTAGATAACCTCCTGAGTCAGCAGCATGCATGTACTTCTAAAAGGTCTCGCTCACAACTGAAAGCTTATATTGGCCACTTAGCAGAAGAGACATATGTTTATAGGTCCTTGCCTCTTGGACAAGATCGCCGACGGAACCGATACTGGCAATTTGTTGCATCTGCTTCCAGAAATGATCCTTGTTCTGGTAGGATTTTTGTTGAATTACATGAGGGTACTTGGAGGCTTATTGATTCTGAAGAGGTAACTTAACTCTCACAACATGTGTTCTATATTCCTTTATGATATTAGATTTAACAACATAAGCATATTCATAAGTCAAACAATTATGATTATGAAGAATCTATGACACTTTCTTTATTGATTGACCTTTTAACATATGACATGATTTTTCAAGTTAGCAAGTGTAACTCTAGTTAGTCACGTTTTTCATTAGATAATTCGCTTGTTCACTTGTGTGATATCTCTCTAATGGGCCTTTTCTTCTATTTCTTGTTTTGCTGCTGAGTTAGTGGCTGAGACACATAGCAATGAGAGGGCTCAACCCACTGAATTTATATATATAATATATTTATATAATTATAGTATTTTGACCCCATTTTTATAAGTTTTATAGCATTTTGGCCCCACTACTTTTTAATTTTTTTTACATGTATCAAAAAATTTATATTTACACCCACTAATTTGAATTCCTGGCTCCGCCCTGGCCGGAGTTGAACCTGCTTGGGGATAAATCGTTCTTCTCGACTGCATTTATGAATTTCATGTCAAAAAGGGAAAATTCTCTTTGATCTGTACTGCTGCTGGGAAAATTTAGATGACTGTTTGCATGAATACACAAATTTTGTATAATTGAAGCATTCACACTCACCATCTTAAATTTAATTTGTGTGCAGGCCTTTGATTCCCTTTTATCATCTTTGGACGCTCGTGGGGTGCGGGAATCACATTTACGTCTAATGTTGCAAAAGATTGAGAAATGTTTTAAAGTAAATGTCCGTAGTAGCCTGCAATCTGAAAACATCGTGTACCAAAATGGGGCCACAACTGAAAATGAAGCTGGTGAAGCAAATTCGAGCTTTAATTGCTCAGTTGGCATGAGCAGTCCTAACAGTATTGTCTATGGTCCAAACTCAAATACACTGGATGCATTTTCATCGTTCAGAATTGATCTTGGAAGAAATGAAATGGAGAAGAAAGGTGCTCTTGAAAGGTATCAAGAATTGCAGAAGTGGATGTGGAAAGAATGTTTCAATTCCTTGACATTATGCTCCATGAAATATGGGAAGAAAAGGTGTATGCCGGCATTGGCTACTTGCAACTTATGTTTTGATTCTTGTCTTATTGAAGACACCCACTGTCCTTCTTGTCACCAGACATTCAATACATCTACCATGGGTTTTAATTTTTCAGAACATGGTATTCATTGTAAAGGTAAAAGGGAGATAAGCGCTGAGGTTTCTAATTCTTCTCTACCTCTGGGAATCAGATTGCTCAAGGCTCTGTTAGCATTTATTGAGGTGATAAGATGTTTTAGTTCGTTGATATTTTTTGTGTTTGGTTTTGAATGTATTGGCAATTATGTCATGTTGACTCTTCCTTTATACTATTTAATGAATAGGTGTCGGTTCCACCAGAGGCTCTAGAGTCTTTTTGGGTGGAGAATCACAGGAAGACTTGGGCTACAAAGTTGAACATGTCATCATCAACTGAGGAACTCCTGCAGGTTTTGGACATACCTAGTCATGCTGTTAAATTAACTATGTTGATCAACAAAAAACGATTTTGATTTTTTTGCTGATTAACATAAATATAGAATAAGTTGATTATGAATGCTTTAGCTGCATCACATGTTTTACTTTTTGCACTATAAAATTACATTGGTGTTCTCCTGCTCTCTATTTATATTGATTTCATATTAAAGTGTACTAGTTAATTGCAGCACTCAGATGCAAGGATTATAAATTCCTCACATGGTTTCAGCTTGAATGTTTGATTGAATATATTTTTTAGTTATTTGCTTCTTCCACATTCAACTATCTGTAGATATCTTCGTATAAATGCCTCATTCCATTATCATGCATATCATTTATATTTTCTATCTGGTGGATAGTTTCTCATATAGTAGTTCATGTTGCAGGTATTGACTGTACTTGAGAGTGCTGTTAAAAGAGACTGTTTATCTACTAACTTTGAGATGACAAAAGAATTATTGGGCTCCTCAAGTTCGTTGCAGAGTGCATTATTTGGTTCTGCTGATCTTGGTTCTGTCACAGTACTTCCATGGATTCCTAAAACCACCGCAGCTGTGGCTTTGAGGCTTTTCGACCTGGATGCATCAGTTACATACATCAAACAGGAGAAAGCTGAACCCAGTGAGGACAAGCCAGTTAAATTATATATGGTCAGTTATTTCCCTTGATTTTTTTGCCCCTTTTTTGTCTCTCGCATTTTTTCCTTTTAGCATCCGATTGATGATCCAGTTTTATTATGGAGAAAATAGGTGAGTTGATTACAGCTTATAGCAAATTCTAAAGGATTTGAAGATCTTTTAGTATACCTTCATAACATTTAGTGCGCGTTTGATTTTCCTTTTTGGAGCTCCTTGTTTTTTTTACTCCGAATAGGAGAACAATTTTTTTGGTTAGGATTGAGAAACAACGACTTATACTATTTCAAAAGGAAAAATGGCTAATTCCTACTAGCTACCAGCAACATTAAGCAACTAATAATTTCAACTAACAATAACAGCTAAACCAAACGGACCCTTAGTCTCTTCTTATAAATAATGTGAATTGTAGTAGCATAATCATCAAACTCCAAACTGGTTAAATCTGAATGCGTTATACCCTTGGAAGTTGGAAGAAGGTTAGGAATTTGAACAAATACTGGGATGTGTAGATGAGTCTTATGAAATTGCCTGATGTGGGTGATAGAGATTTTAGGTTTTAGATGTGTTGTTGTGGGAGTGTCTTCGTAGCATGCTCTTCCTAAAATTTCACTTTTTTTTTTGAGTGGCTGACCCTTTCTCCTGGTGTCCAGAAGCTTCCTCCCAGATACTCTCCTCCCAAGAATAAAGAGGTTGAACTGAAAGGACGAAATCAGGATGAGCGCTTGAAAACAGAGTACTTAGGTGATATGCATAGTAAGCGTAGCAACTACAAACGTGGACGTGGAGGCCGCGATCAAGGACATGTGACAAAGTCACAGAGAAGGGTACCTGGTATGAAGTCTGATGTAAGTAGGCGCAATGTTGAGAAATTTAATGTTGGAGCAAGACAGCAAGTGCAAAAAACCAATACACAGAGTAATTCTGCGCGAGGTCGTAGAACAGTAAGAAAGAGGAGAACAGATGTGGTAGTAACTGAGGATAAATTTGTCGATCGTACGAGCAACACGAGAATGTATACTGGATCATTCAGAAACTTGAATGAGGAAGATTGGGGTGATGAAAAAGCCAATATGGATTTGAACGATGTTGATAACAGTAACAGTGTCGAAGCAGCAGAATCTGATGATGACGACAATATCGAAGCAGACAATATCGAAGCAGAGGAATATGAGCCAGGAAATTGGAAACCGATGTATAATGGAGAGTCCAGTGGCTGGAATAGAAATTCAGTGGAAGCAAGTGATGAGGAAGGAGATGCTTCTGGAGACGATAATGTCATCGAAAATATGAGGGCTGAAGTCTCAGAATCAGATGAAGACATAGAAATAAGCGAAGAAGGCTCAGAAGGAGAGGGTAATAAGATGGAGATCGATGATGGCACAGACTCAGCAGTTTCAGATGATTATAGTGACTGAAAATATAAGCAAGCATATTTCACTGGTGAAATTTCCGGTGAATACTTAATTCACCATTTTGCTGCATTGTTTTTAGCCTTTGCAGCATGAATAGCGGCGGGATTGATGCCTTAGGGAAAAGGAAACAGGGAATTTGGCATATTTCCCCAACAATTTACAGAGCAATAACTCAGAAATAGGTGTTAGAAGGTACAGAGGTAATTTTATAGTGTTAGTGTGCATTGGATTATAAGCATATGGCATAAGTAGAGAGTTCTTTCAAATCTGTATTTTTGTTTCTACTGTAACAATTATGAAATTTACTATTTTTTTTTAATGAGGAAAAGTATTTGTATGAAATCGGAAGTTTCAGGATTATTATGTTATGTAAAAGAGAAGATACCAAGTGGTTTCAGTTTGTATATGAGCTTTTATTTGCATCCCAGTTACCCATGAATGAACAAAGTTGCTGGAGAGAATTGTAAATTACACTGATGTTACTGAAGTTTGGCCAGTTTTAAAAAGGTTATTAAAATTTATTTTATTTTCATTTAGTTATTGAGATTTTCTTTTTATTTTAATAACTTCATTAAAAAAAATGAAGTCACTGTCAATGAAGGTTGGTCCGAGTAGTAAGGAGTTAATTTCTACTTGTCAATTTTGAGATTCAATTCTTCACTCCGGGATAAACTATATTTTGGCAAAATAACAATGAGAATTTTAATAGTTTAGTTTTCTCTTCATTTTTTTTAATGTGCGTGAGCATATCATTGGTACATTTTGCAACAAAAAATTCATCTTATTGATTTATATATACACTTCTATCGGAAACTATTTAAATTAAAAAGCGAATGTCCCGACTTGAAGTGTGTATCACACAGGTCCATCAAACCCTTGATCACTTTGTCTATATTTTGGTTATTATACAATGTTTTATCTCATATCACATTTTGGTATATAACTTTGTCTGTGCGGTTCTGATATCATGTCAAGGAACTATTTGAACTAGTTAGAGTAAATTATATTCGTGGTATACAATATTTTATCTCATGTCACATTTTGGTATATAACTTTTAATTTTGTACACGAATATACATTGCTTTATTGATCAACTCCGAGTATCCGCCGACAAAATGACTGATCAAACCTATTAAACCAACCATGTTACCTTTTTTGTCAACTTCTTCCTTAAAAAGCACGGACCATCTTATGTTGAACTACCATCCTACTTCTTCTCCATCATTTCTTTGTAATTCCTCCCTCTTTATCACTAATTTTCTCTCTCTAACTCTCTTGATCCTTCACTCTCTCTCCCTTCATCTGCTCTGACTTATTCTCTCACTACGTTTCAGTCTAAATGTACTAATCAATCCTTTAAAACATTTTGGGGCTTCATCATTTCGGGATAATTCTAGAAAAAAAATTGCCCCAATCCGTATCAAAAATTTAGATTACATCTTAAATTTACAATGAAAGCTCGTCATACATAACATTAATAGTTTCAAGCAGTTGAATTAAATAGATAAAATTATAAGTAAGAATTGATCATTTCCAATACTACTGCTAAGTCACTATTCTACTGATTTTTTGTGTCTAACATGAACCGCAATAACTTTATCAAAAAATCAACAACTTCAATAAAACAAAATTGAAGTTGAATTCAGATGCAATATAAATAAATAACCGTTATCAAACTCATTCCAAAGTTAGAGATGCAATATATAGAACTCGAACTCTACCGCGCCAGTAGTTTGTTGATTCCAGACTTCTGTTCAGCAGTTAAAGTAGTTGGAAATATTATGTTGAATTTGATTCTCAAGTTGCCCTTCTTAGAAGGATCCTTTGGTAAAGGCATGCCTTCATTCCGAACAACATGTTCATATTCTGGATGGATAATATTGTTAATTGGGATACTGAGGTTTCTACCATCTAATGTTGTAAGATTGAGAGTACACTCTGCTAGAGCTTCTGCTAAAGTTATGTTCTGTAGGGCAATTAGATCATTCCCATCTCTTCTGAATGTGCTGTGTGGTTTCTCATCTATTATGAACACCACATCTGCAGCTATCTCATTTGGCTTCTCATCTCCTTTCTCATTGAAGGTGATTCTTGTCCCCTTTCTCCATCCTGCTTTGATTTCTACGGGTACTATTTCCTCCTCTGGCATGGTTTTCCTGTTCATAGCAATGAGCCTTGTCGGTTAATACAAAGCAAAACTAACAGAAACAAACAAACAGTAAACAACAACAACAATTCTACCAACAACGACAACAATTCTAAATAGACCTATTCACGAACTTGGATACCCGCTCAACTAGATCCACGTCTAATGGACCAGATTTTGATAAGAAAAATTAACATAAATCTCAACCCGGTCTAGACTGGCCAAAGCCTACCTAATTGTAAGGTGAATTTGGGATTTGTAAAAATAAGATGCTCCAGTCTGATCATCCTATTAATATTAACTATTTTTAAATATAAATTTTAATGTTCATTTGATGAGGGCATCACTTGCCTATCAGCGGACCTGGAGCCGAGGCACGCGGAGCGTGGAACAGAAAATGCGGAGCAGGGCTTCAAGGCTCGTGCAGGCAATGGGGATCCAGCCGAGGAGGAAGAAGAGCTCCAAACAAGAAGGAGAACTCAGCAAGTCAAACATGCGGAGCTTGACTCTAAATACGCGGAGTGTGGACCGAGCAGCCAAGACAAGCCAAGTCCAGGACTTCAATCACACGGAGCGTAAACACGGCCACGCGAAGCTTGGAATGAGCAGCTAAGGCGAACCAAATCCAGGACTTCAAGTACGCGGAGCGTGAAGAAGGCCACGCGGAGCATTCCTGGGTTGAGGAAGAACTGCCACCTCTTAATTATTGTTTTGCCATTACCTTCTATTTACGGAACTGCCACTACTTATTCCTATTCCTATTTTACCCCTAGAAGTATGAACTATCATTGTAATCCTAAGGTGGGCTTTTAGTCTTTTGCTCTTAAAATTAGGAAAGGTATAAAACCCATCTATTTTGTAATGAAGAACAACTTTTGATATATTAAACTTTGAGCCTCCACTGGAGCAAGGATTTATTTCCTTTGAGTTTACTCAACCTTTCAGGCTAGGCTTGAGAAGATTGCATTCTTTGTCGGTTTAAGGACTTAATCTACATCATCATTGTTATGTTTTTCTGGACAGAGTTTAGAGTTGGATTTGAGATTTGATTTTTAAATTTGAGCTCAGCTCAAATCTATCTAAACTAATATGCGGTTGAACTGAGATTTTTTGGGCAAAAGCCTACTGGAGCAGAGCCCAACCTGGCCCATGAAGTTCTAGTTCTTTCATTCATTCGACTAAATGAAGTTCTAGTTCTAGGAGTACAAATCGAAGCTTTACCTTTTTATTATAGTTAATTCAACAGTTCGAAATTCGGCATAAAACTAAAGTATATCATATTCAACAGTTCGATTTTTTTTTTTATGATTTTCATTTCAATGAAAACTTTGATCACAAATTAGCGGAGATTGTAAAATGAAAAGGCAAAGCTGAACTTACCCATTAACATCAGTGATTTCTCTGGAAATTTTCATCTTTTTAGTAGCACCCTTGTAAAGCTCGTCAAGGCTGCAACTCAATTGCCTCTCAATTGCAGGGGCTTTTCGAGGACTGAATTTTTTTTTTTAAAGATTTTTTAGTGAAAACTTTGATCTCAAATTAGCACAGAATGCAAAATGAAAAGGGAAAGATGAACTTACACAATAAACTCAGCGTTTTCCCTTGAAAGTTTCAACTTTTTAGTAGTACCCTGGCAATGCTCGTCGTGGCCACAACACGATGTCCTCTCAGTTGCAGGGGCTTTTTTTCTAGGACCTAAATTGATAACATAGTTTTCGATGAAAGAAGAAAAAACACTGTTCCCAAATATTTCTTCTCTCATGTCGTTACCTCCTTCGGGGTTTGTGAACCCAAAGAATTTCGCGTATACGTCATGAGCCGCTGGCGGCGGTGGAACTAGATCTTCCAGGCCTTTTTCTCCGTACTGATTATAGATCGCTCTCTTTTGAGGATCACTTAGAACCTGCAAACAAATTCACGACACAGAATGACAAAGAAAACGCATGAGAAACGAATTCAATCATAATTAGGTCATCGAACATTGAATTCACTTGTTTAATTTCTTCCAAATAATGAGAAATAGAGTTGCGTTCCTCCAAAATCCATCGAAATTCAGGGATAACAGAAGATATAATGAAATGTTGAAGGAGAATTTACCTCGTAGGCTACGGAGATTTGCTTGAATTTGGCCTCAGCTGTTTCTTTGTTTTCATTTTTATCAGGATGCCATTTCAATGCAAGCTTTCGATAAGATTTCTTCAGGTCATCATGTGTAGCATTCCTATTGACCTGCAATATTTTGTAGTAATCGACGCCCATCTTCACTCTTTCTTCGCCTACCTGCGCTGCTGATTATTCACGTAGTTGATTTTGCAGGCGAAGTGATATGTCTTGTTGAAATCGCTCAAGGGGTTTTATCGAGTTGAAGAATAACAAGAGAAAACAAAAGAAAGAGAAGGATTTATAAAAAAATTCTTATAAATTTGAATTGAAATATTTAAAAAGGAAAATTATAAAACTCTGTCATATGACTCATTTACATATTTACACCAGTTAATAAACTGGTTAAATATCTAAACTATTTATTTGTGATTTTCCTAAAATGCTCAAAACATCTCATCTTCCTCCTTCTTTTCTATCGGTTTCAACTTTCCATCTCCTCATTCCTCGTGTGTATTGGTTCATCTTCTTCATTTCTTTGTATTTTACGAATCACCTCCATTTTCTTCATCATCATATCTCTTCTCCCTCTCTTTGTCTCTCTATTTTTATAAAGGATGGTTCTTCATCTTCCTGTTTCATATTCGTCTCTTGATTTCTTTCTTTTTGTACGAATCGAAGATATGGTTATTCGACGTTCTTCTGCGTTTATCATATGTTTATTGTCGATTTCAATGGCAAGAGGCGGAAATAAGGTAAACCATTTCATCTTCATCTTTTTCGAGAAATTACTTTGCAAAATGAGTTCTCGTCACATTTTGCGAAGTCTGCAGACAGAAAATCACTTAGAAATGGATGATTTTGCTTCGCAAAAAGCGAATCTGCAAAGCAAAATAATCATTTTCCAGCTTGTTTTTTCTCTTTGCAGATTCTCTTTCTGTGAAGCCACATCATCCTTTTCCAGTTGAAGTTTGCTTCGCACACTTTGCAAAATGTGACGCAAACTTATTTTAAGAAGTAAAAATCATCATATTTAGTGTCTTTTGCTTCACAGACTCCGCAGATTCTTTCTGTGAAGAGTTTCTTTCATTATTTTTCTAAAATTACTTAATTTTTGTGAAGGTTGAATACAAAATCATCAATCACAGTGATTCGTTTATCTTGAATACAAAAGAATCAATCACAGTGAGGAGTGATTAGGATGTGATGAAGATGGTGAACCTGGCGATTTTTCTTGCTTTTGAAAAGAAAAGAAAAATCACCATTATCATCCCAAAGACCATTGATTCTGTATGATGCCGTCGATTTTTCTTGCTTCTGTAAAGCCTAGAAGCACTTCAATGTTCTAGTTCCTTCTTCTTCTGAACTTCCTTTAGGGTTTGAATTATCGTTGCAATTTTGTTGTAAATTTTGATAATGTTATGATTTTAATATTATAATTATTGTTGCAATCTTGTTGTAAATTTTGATAATGTTATGCTTTTAATGTTAGAATTATTGTTGCAGATTGGATGTTATATGATTTTAATGTTACATACTACTTAGCATTTGTCGCAAAATGTGAAGCCTGCGAAGTTAATACTACTTAAGAACATGAAATTTACTTCGCATTTAGAAAAATGTCATTCTGCAACAGGTTTCGCATTTTACAAAAAATACGAAGTAGTATATAACATTAAAACCATAACATCCAGACTGCAACAATAATTCTAACATTAAAATCATAACATTATCAAAATTTACAACAAGATTGCAACAATAATTACTGTTTACAATTTGGATAACCAACCATTCTGACTTCAAACAAACCACAAACATCTATTGTTTCATTGAACCCTCTGATAAGAGCATTTGGGTGACGATTACCACCTCTCATTTCAGTCTAAGATAACAAGTGATAACTTGTGGAAAAATCCTTGATCGGAGCACTTCCCTGTGAGGCGCCGTTGGGATCGGCCGGGGACACTCCGATGCCAAAGTCAGTAATATTTCTGCGAATAAACTGTAAGCACAAAAGTAGAGAATCAGTAAGTGTATCTTTGATCCTAGGAAGCTGGGGTATTTATATAGGTTTCTGTAACCTTCAGCATTAATGGGGAAGCAGGTGAAGAGTTGTGCCATTACTCATTTTTTATTGCTATCAATTCTCCATTAATCCCAGCATTCAGCATTGAAACCCTCAGAGTTGAGGTATTCGAACAGTCAAGTCTTTATTCCCCTTTAATGGATATTAATTGCCATTTAATTGTATTTATTCCCATTCATGGATGGTAATAAAGGCGCCTTTTGGTATTCTTGGATCCGTCAAGGCGTATGTACGCTCTCCTTGAGAGCTATGACGGGTCTCCGCTACTCGCTCTCATCGGGCGTATCTCGTTATGGCGTATCTCGCCATGGTCCACGTGGCGTGGCATAATGCTAGAGACTCCTTCCTTTTCCTCATTATTTGCATATTCTCCCCTGCATTAATTATCATTAATTCCACATTAATCATGCATAAATATCTCTTTTAGAAGGAATAATGGTTTGCCATTATTTCTATTAATTTTTCCTTATTCCTTATTCAAGAATAATTTGGGTTGTTATCAGAAGCCCCCCTAAAGGTATAAAAAGCTCGTTAGGGCTGTCTAAATGGTGTTTTATTTTTCTATCTTGGAGAAAAGTGGACCCGCCCTAGATGAGGGATCATATATGGAAATGATGCGCCTTTTGGGGCTTCCTTATGCGGGATCTTATGAACAAGATCCGCCCTATGTGGGATCATATATGGATATGATGCACTTTTAGGGGCTTTTGCTTCCTTGTGGATAGGTGGCCAACCGTATCCATTGTTATCCTCTAGGGGCTTCTTGAGAGTTATATTTCCTTTAGAAAGGGAATAACCCGCCCTTTATGGGACCATTTGTTCCTACCGCATAGGATTATGATTCGCCTTAGGGACTTCTTTTCTTCAGTTATGCCATATTGAGGAGAATGACCCGCCCTTAGGGATCAGTAAGAATGATCATCCATTTAGGGACTTTTGTGCATTTTGTGGAGGGTTTTGGCACTCTAGGCACTTGCCTTTTTAGCCTTTACTCATTTTCCAAAGTGTTTTTACTTTGCATTTGTGAAGGCGAGACTTCGTTATTTCTATGATGAAGACGTGAATTCATTACTTTGATGAAGACGAGGCTTCATTGTTTGGAGATGAAGACGAGGCTTCATTACTTGGATGAAGACGAGGCTTCATTATTTGGAGATAAAGACGAGGCTTCATTACTTGGATGAAGACGAGGCTTCATTACTTGGATGAAGACGAGGCTTCATTATTTAGAGATGAAGACGAGGCTTCATTACTTGGATGAAGACGAGGCTTCATTATCTTGGATGAAGACGAGGCTTCATTATTTAGAGATGAAGACGAGGCTTCATTATCTGGATAAAGACGAGGCTTCATTATCTTGATGAAGACGAGGCTTCATTGTTGGATGAACCCTTTTCTTTCCAGAACTATTTTTACTAATGCATTATATCTTTTAGCAAGTAACTTTTTAGAATCTGGTTTAGGATTTCTCCGATTGTTTAGGGTAGGTGGCCAGCCGTACCCCAATGTGTGAACCTTTATGAAGGTTAGAAGCTTTTATTCCTGGTGAGGAAGTTAAGCTACCTTAGGCGATCAATTTGCTTTCTATCTTTGAGGTGAATCGATCCGCCGCCAGGTCTTGAGACTCTTCTTTGGGAAGAGTATTTGAGAGTGTAAAGTTCTCACGTCTGAGAAATGTTTTAACTCTGTCTCTGACGGCAATCAATTGTTTCCTATCTTTGAGGTAGATCGATCCGCCGCTGAGATTATTGTCCGATTGTTTGTAAAACTTAAGTACAATTGTTTTAATCCTTATGGTCGCCATTTACTTTTACGTTTGCGTAAGTAAATATATAAGTTTGTAAGATTTAATATGGAGTAGGTGGCCAGCCATACTCCATTGTGCGAACCTTTGTGAAGGTTTGAAGCTGTTCTATTCCTTCTAGAGGAAGTAAAGCTGCCTAGGGGATCAACTTGCTACCTATCTTTGAGGTGAAGCGATCCGCCCGTAGGACTTGTGAACCCTTCTTTGGGAAGGGAGTGAGAGAGTGTAAAGTCCTTGCGTCCAAGGAATGTTTTAACTCTTTCTCGAATGGTGATCATCTAAAGATGGATCCGCCCATGAGAGTGTTCTCCTATCTTTGAGGAGAAAGTTGAGGGTGTAATGATCTCATGTTTGAGACGATTTTAACCCGCTTTTGATGGTGGTCAATCCTTTTCCTGTCTTTGAGGAGAGAGTTGAGCTCATTTGAAAGCTCCTGAGGGTCTGTGCTTCTTATCTTTATGGAAAGGGGATCCGCCCGTGATGGGATCAATTGTCCTATTTTTGAGGTAATTGATCCACCTGTGGAACTTTTCATTCGCCAGCCACTGGGCGTATATCAGCACTAAAAGCTAGGCAAATGAATATAAGAAGTATGGCGAGAAAGAATAAATTATAAAATATAGGATACTATAACAGTTTAATGCACATATAAGAATATGTAAAAATACTGATTTTTAGGCCCATGATTCCGTCTTTTCTGAGCAACTAGAACTGCATCCTCAATGATGTTTAACTTATGAGTAATCACATCTGGGCTTACTCCTATGGGGATCTCATTCTCCTATGTAAATACGCTTTCAGACTCAATGAGAACTTTTTTAACATCCTCTTTGATCTCAAGTTTTAATCCTTTGGCGATCCGCATCTGCTTTCCATCAACAATAAGGAGCGTTTCTGTGGAGAGATTATTGGACCTGTTTCTGCAAAAGGAGCAATGGAGGGATGTTTTATCCAGAGCGGATATTTTTGCTTTTTCCACGGGTGGCTGATACACTGGTCCATCTGATATGACATTAATGACACTTTTGAATTTATTTTTGGGATCTGTCTTCTGCTTGTCGTCTTGTTATTTGTTATTCTGGACAAAGCTATCTAGTTTGCCAGCTCCCAGTAAGCTTCAGTCTGGTGGCCAACCTGTAGTACGCTTTGGCGTTTCTTCCAACGGTTACATGCTCCCCTCCTTTGGGTTCGGGATATGTAATGTCCCGCTTATATTGATTCTTTTCTTTTATATTATGGCAAGTTGGAAGCTTTAATCATTTTTTTCGCCTCGTACCCCATGATTCGCGCTGTGAATGGCGAATTCCTGTTAATTGGATGGCGTATATTTCTGCATTGTTCTCTTGTCTATCCAGAGCGGCATGCACTCGCTTTTCAATCTCATCATTCGTGTGTTCAATGTTGAATCATGATGGTGAAGCTGGCTCTTGATCTTGATCTCGATCATGTTGAGGTTATGCTTGGAGCTATGGTTTAACGCGGATGGATGTTGTCACAACCGTGGGAGCCATTTTATCTAGCTTCGAATATCTTGTCTCCGCATCCTTCAACATTTTGCTAACATAATAGATGGAGAACTGCTGACCTTCTTCTTCTTGAATAACCACGATGCACATAGCTTTATCCATGACAGATTGATACAAATGCAGGTCTCCCCTTCAGATTGGTCTGCTCATCAAGGGTGGTTCTGCTAGGAATTGTTTTATACATTGATATGCTTGTTAACAATCTTTCTAGTACGATGATTCGCCCGTTCAACCTCTGGATCTTTCTCACCCATAGTGGGGCTTTCATTTAGGCGCTCTTTTCACCTTTTTCCTCGCATGGCTTTTATTTAGGCGCTCTTTTCACCTTTTTCCTCGCAGGGCTTTTTACTTTATCTGGATTTGCTCTAACTCCTTTTTTGCTAATGACATAATCAAGGAATTTTTCTGAAGTGACTCTGAATATACACTTCTCTGGATTGAGCTTTATTTTTCATGCTAGTGTTTGGCACTGGTTGCATTATTAGCAATTCCCTTGTACCTGTGGGTTAGCACTGAAAGAACTCCAGAAGTGGGGCATACCCTGTCCATTATTAAAAGATTATGGTAAGGCATAAAAACTATATTCACTTACCTTGGGGATCAGTGGCTTGATCCACGGCACATACTTCATAGCAAAAGACTGTTTGCATTGGCCTTGTTGGCAAATATCATGTATAATGCAATGTCTCTTTATGGAATTTTTAGTTCATCTTGGAATCAACTTAATAATTCCTTCACGTTGGTCCCTGACTCTAGAATGAACTTAGTCAAAGGATAAAACCGAGTAAATATTATATGTCAAACAAATTCATAATAGAATTTTAATCGTGCTTGTTTTAATAATAATATCACGTATAACGGTCATAACCATAAAGATTGCTACTGCACATGAATATCATAATGAATTCTTAATAAATAACCATAATGAGAATGGTTTAAGAATAATGTCCTTTTGTATTTCAATGCGACTTAATATCCAAGATAGCATATTTATTTTAAACGTCATAAAAGTTATGGAATTCTATATTGGGTAAGATATCTTACATAGTTGCTATTTACTTGTAATTAATATTATGCATCCATACATTAATGGCATTCAGAGATCATTAAAGCCTCATTTGAATGAGGTGTAATTAAAGAAAGGTAAGTGATGATTTAATAATATAGTTATATATAAAATTACTCTTATATCATTTCATTTGTACGAATAAAATAAAAGAGAAAGAGTAATTTTGGAAGAAAAATACATGTACCATGATTCTCCTCCAATTTGGAGTGTAAGGAAAATTACTCAAAATCCACTCTCACCTACCTTCACATACAATCCTCCAATTTTTAAGGAATTCTCATGTATATCTTAAGAATTTCGCATATATTAATGTTCTGATCCGAAACCGACACTTGCACTATTTTGTAGTTAGCTCAGGACATGAAAGTTTTGTTTATCCAATTTGGTAATTCATCAGCCCATAATGGCCTTAATAGTTAGGGACAATTACAGGATAATTACAAATAGACTCAATATTTTCAAGTCTCTTGTGTTGGTAACAGAAATTCTAACAATGTCAAATAAACAGTTTTTATATGAATAAACACATCCTTGTAAAAAAGGGAATGAAATAACTATTTGACAAAACAATATTCAAAAATATGAATTTCTGATATTAAAAGTACTATATAGGAGAAAAGCCATACATAGATGGTGAATTGTACAAGAAAAAACCAAATATGATTTTTTTGTAATTTCTTCTAATAGTTATATGCATGTTCATCCAAAAGACCGACCAGATCTAAATCATTTGTAATTACATGAGCCCTTTTATGATATTTTAATATCAAATGACAAAATCACATTGAATGGATGATTTTTTTTGTAAATCCCAAGATTACGGGTCTTATACATGCGTTTGTACTAATTCAATGATAATATCATATTACACTTGTCATGCATAAAAATATGAGGGCATAGTAAACATGCAAGATTTAATAAAAGATTTGTGTCTATGACTTCATCTTTCACAGTTTATTAGATTTATCATAGTAACATGTAATGATATTCATAGCACTTTATAAGAGTGAGGGATCTCAATTTTCTTTAATTAAAAATGGAATAAGAAAGGGGAGGAAACTTATCTTTTTCATCATAAAATTCCAGATTTAATGTAGAAAACTCTTTCCCGCCAATATATGGAGAACTATATCTTTGGATAGATTTGTTGTACTGATTGAGCCAAAGTTTGAGATTGTGATTTCTATTCTGTTGACTCCATTGTTTTGTTCTTTGTGAAACTCTATACAATCAAGATTTTGTGATCTTCTGTTTGTTAGAGATCCACGATCACCGCACCAGTTGATAACTTGTGGAAAAATCCTTGATCGAAGCACTTCCCTGTGAGGCACCGTTGGGATCGGCCGGGGACACTCCGATGCCAAAGTTAGTAATATTTCTGCGAATAAACTGTAAGCACAAAAGTAGAGAATCAGTAAGTGTACCTTTGATCCTAGGAAGCTGGGGTATTTATATAGGTTTCTGTAACCTTCAGCATTAATGGGGAAGCATGTGAAGAGTTGTACCATTACTCATTTTTGATTGCTATCAATTCTCCATTAATCCCAGCATTCAGCATTGAAACCCTCAGAGTTAAGGTATTCGAACAGTCAAGTCTTTATTCCCCTTTAATGGATATTAATTGCCATTTAATTGTATTTATTCCCATTCATGGATGGTAATAAAGGCGCCTTTTGGTATTCTTGGATCCGTCAAGGCGTATGTACGCTCTCCTTGAGAGCTATGGCGGGTCTCCGCTACTCGCTCTCATTGGGCGTATCTCGTTATGGCGTATCTCGCCATGGTCCACGTGGCGTGGCATAATGCTAGAGACTCCTTCCTTTTCCTCATTATTTGCATATTCTCCCCTGCATTAATTATCATTAATTCCACATTAATCATGCATAAATATCTCTTTTAGAAGGAATAATGGTTTGCCATTATTTCTATTAATTTTCCCTTATTCCTTATTCAAGAATAATTTGGGTTGTTATCAACAAGTCACTGAAATTACCAATGACAACTCACGACAAGGATGAAATGTTACACAGAGGCCTTAGAAGCTGCCAAGAATATGTTTGACGAGCTCTTTTGGGAAAACCATAGAAACCGGTTACTCGATATTTCGACAGACCTAGAATAGAAACTTTTGCATCAATGGAATTCATAGAGAATCCAAGTAGATTAACATATTTGATATTTTTCCAAAGAAAAGCAAGACCACCACCAGTGTTAATAAGATCAATATAAAAATAAACCTGAATAAGAAATCTTCTTTTTTATTGCCTCAATTTTATTACGATTACATTTTACCTCCATAAAAAAGAAAAAACCAGATTTAAATCTAAACACAAAGTCTACTAACTGACAAACTGTACATGCGTTCCCCAACCTCTGGCAGTTCCAAGATAAAATGCTCATTGATCCTTGCAGGCGTGGTTACCAATGCCTGCTTCATTGGTAGAGAGTTTCGGTCCACCTCCAATAACAGTTAGGTTATCATAATCCATTGGGGGCGGTTGCAATACTCTGCAACCCATTTTTCTTATTGTCCGTCCGTTTACGCTTTGGGTCCACAATCTCAATGCCCCCTTCATGAGTTTTTGAATTATCAACCTCAGTACCCTGCGACCCCACATTTAGGTTAGCTTCCTTATCTATTCCAGATATGTTGCCTACTTTTATGGCCCCAATCATTAGCGAAACATTTGACACAATCTTTGGGATTTGAAAATCAGATCCTGTGACACTGAATACATGAAGGATACTCGTCCTGATAACCCCGTCAATGGAGACAACATTTGCAATGACTTTAACAACAGAAATTTGGATTGAGGTTGAATCACAGTTCTTCGATTCAGAGCCCTTAGCCAAGTCCCATACGCTCTTTCGACCTTTTCTTGTTCACCAATTTCTAGTAAAGCAGGACAAAACTTATCAGCGTGGCCAAGACGCCCACAGAAAAAGCAAAACATTAGGAGATGTTCATACTTAAAATATAACCAAAACACTTCTCCTCCCACCTGATTGATTTTCATCTTCCATTTGAGTGGCTTTAGCACATTCATAGGAACTCGAATCCTCAAATACGTTCTACCAATTTTAGTGAAGTTGTTCGGATCAGAATCAACAAACACTCCCAAATTACCAATACTGGCAACCTTCTCCGACATAAAACCCAACGACAACTCATAAATGTGCAACCAGAAATTAGTATGAGACAATTACACCTCTTTTAGGTTTTGGCCCTTCTTTAGTCTATTAATAATATGTTGTTCAAATGTCTATGGGCCCTTTGAACAACCCATTCTCTTTCCAGGAGGTGATAGAACTCAAACCGAAATAGATTATGACCTAAATCCTCGATATAGATACCCTTCAAAAGTCCCCATATATCAGCCATGGTGGTCTTCACGAAAGGGATCTTCACGCTCCTGTCAGTGAGAAATGATCCAATGAGGCTCAAAGACGATGACTGTTGCTGAACGGGACCTTTGTAGATTGCATCACGAGACTAGTGATGTTTTCTTCCTCTAATGTGATCATCGCACTTTGATCTATGATTGCATCTATGGCCATCAATGAGAGTACGACGACGGAATATACTCTAAGATTCAACAAGAAATTAAAAATTACCTTCTCATTAGGTATTTATTACTTTATGATGGTGTTTAATGAAATTTACATTTCTTTCAAAGAAATAAATAAATAATCAATAATCTGATTATAGTGTATGATATAGGCTTGTCAATGGGACGGGTTGAGGATGGGGTGAGCCATTCCATCCCAATCCCCATTCGTAATGGGAATTCCTCATCCTCGCACCAATGAATAATGGGGATCCCCACTGATATACCCGTCCCATTTTGTAAATTTTGTTCTAAACTAATATCAAATATATACGATTTACTAAATATGATTTATTTAAAAATAAATAAATATCAAATTGTGTAACTTCTAATGATGATTAAATACAAACAAAAAATAAAAAAACATAGATGAGAAGTAAATCAACTTGCCTTATTATACAAAAAAATAGAGATAAACAGACCAATCTAACGAATCAAGTGAAAATTATGGAATAAGATTTTTCAATTTATAAGTTTGAATAAATAGGAAGTTAGAATTTTCATAATCCTAATCAGAATTAAAATTTTATTATAATAGGAGATTAAGAATTATAAAATTTTAATTATTTAGAATTTAATTGAAAAAGAGGAAAACTATAATTCTATTCAAAGTTGATTCTATAGGATATAATTGTATTTTAAAATTAGTTTTTTTTTTTTTTGCAAATTATAAATTTAATATATATAATATAAAATATATATCAATATTACATTTTAGTTGTTATATATGTAGGTATTCCTATGAATAATCCTAATGGTAATGGGTTGAGATCTCATAGAGCGGGAATAGCTAATACTGTCTCTAATCCATTCTCGGAAATAGAGATTATTTTCATTCCCGTATTGGGATTCTAACACGGACCGGGAATAGCTAATATTGTCTCCCAATTGCGTTCACATGTACCCTGATGATCACGTAAATTTGATCATTCATCGTTAGATATAGGCGGATTAAATATAAGTATTCAGATGTTTTGAATCTTCACCTTAGAATTTTAATCCATCTAAATCTAATGATGAATGACCAAATTTACATGGTCATCAGGGTACATGTGAACGCGAAGTGTTTCTCAACCAGCCTACTTAAAACATATTTCCCAATCTACACCATTTTAGATCTTTTATTCCGCCAACTTGGCACAAAATTAACCGAGCTTGCAAGACAATTAAATAGAACCGCATGCTTCGGATCCTCACTTTTATCAAAACCAAAAAAACCAATAAACATTTCCAGAAAATCTAACTTTAACGGGTCAACATCCACTTTTCACTAGTTTTCTCCTGAATCTCGAGACTCCTCGTCCTTTTCATCATCGTCGTCGTCATCATCATCGAGCTCACTCTTTTCTTTCCTTGTCCAGCACAAAATGCCATTGATGACGCAGAGAACTTAATACGATTCACACACTAATCTGCATTTTGTTATGCAATTTCTGGCAATGTCTCCAATCTCATTGCCTATCTTCCAATCTGACCTCCCATTTCAATCCATCAGGACCCCTTTTCTTCCCTTCTCCACTCCCTTCACCAAACTATCCTCAATTTCGATTCTCCGCACCACTTCTCATGTCGGCTCTCGCTGCTGCAGGCTCGCTTCCACCGGGGAACCGCTTCCCACCACTTCTACAAGCATCAATGTCGCCTCATCTGTCACCGTCAACCCTGATGATCAGTCCGATCAAAACTCCGACTCAACTGCCTTCGTGATCCACACTCGTAATCGAATCGGCCTCCTACAGGTTATCACTCGCGTTTTTAATGTTCTCGGCCTCCGTGTTGAGAAGGCCACTATAAAGTTGGAGGGCGACTTCTTGACGAAAACGTTTTTTGTGACTGATTCCAATGGTAATAGAATTGAGGACTCTGGGAGCTTGGAGAAGATTAAAAAGGCCTTATTCGATGCGATTGACGAAAAAGATGGTTCCGGTGTGGTGAAAATTGGGCCAATGACGAGAGGAGTGGAAGTGAGGAGCCGTGGATTGGGGCTGGGTGAGGGGAGAGCAAAAGCGGAGAGGATGTTCGGGTTAATGGATGGGTTTTTGAAGAACGATCCAATAAGTCTGCAAAAGGATATTCTGGATCACGTTGAGTTTACTGTGGCCAGATCACGCTTTAATTTCGACGATTTTGAAGCATATCAGGTACTAGCATACCTTTTCGTTTTCAAAATAAAATTCCGGTCCTTTTTTCTTTTTGTAAAATTATGATTTGAATTTGGCGGGAAACTGTTAATCTATAGTTACTCATGATAATAGAATGTTGTTAAAAAATTTTGCATAGCAAATTACAAATTTACGACAGTTCCAATATATTTTTCTCCAGTTTCTCGATTTTTATCCATTTTCGATGAAGAAATAAAGTGAACCTGGATTGAATTCGCACTTCTATATATTTCTTTTAGGAATTCAATTTTGTGAATTTAGTATTATCCATAGCATCTAGTCTAGATGTTGCCTCCGTATGCTACTAATCACTATCCAGCATCAAGTGCTAGAATGATAATCCCTATATTAAGAATTAAAGATCAAGCTACTTTTCAGAATTGTCATTACAAATTTAATTTGAATTTTGTGCAGGCTTTAGCACATAGTGTGAGAGATCGGTTGATTGAACGATGGCATGAAACCCAAATATATTTCAAGAGGAAAGATCCAAAGCGCATATACTTCTTGTCACTAGAGTATCTTATGGGTAACAAGTTTGATTTGATTCCGACTTTCATATTTTTTTAAATTTATTTTTAACTTTTATGATGCATGCATGCTTTGTCTAATCTCCTCATGTATACAATTGATGAAGTTCATGAATTTTTGGATTATTTTCATGTTAGTACTTTAGTATGAATCTTGAGCTGTTTTGCTCCAGTGAAAGAGAGACAGGCTGAATTGATTTTCTATTTGCATAGTTTGGCCTTGGCCACTGCTTCGAATTCAACTGCTTGTAACCATTTTCTTGGTTTCTGTTATTGGAATATCAGGTCGCTCACTGTCAAATAGTGTTATCAACCTTGGCATTCGGGACCAGTATGTGGATGCACTGTCTCAGCTTGGGTTTGAGTATGAAGTTTTGGCAGAGCAGGTTGGCTTTCACAGACACGCACTGTGTGTATATATATACATAGGCACACACACACACAAGTATTTATTGGTCAACTGCGTGTTTGAATGTGATAGTACATTTTGCATGTTCAAATATGCTGGTAGGTTGTGTTTTAATTCACGTTATTTAAGTAAAATGAAAATTGGTTGTCTTGAGAAAGAAGCAGATTGAGGGAACTTGAGGCCAATTTGCATTTAAACTTGGGTTGTACATATATAAAGATGGTCAAGCAAAAAGTGTACTTAGGCATCAACTGATAATGAATAGCTTAAGGAGAGAACAGTGTGGACATTTGTTGCTGCACTTGTGAAAAGGATCATTTGTTGTGAATTAGCTGTTTTCTTTATCCTTGAGTTCGGTGAGAATCTTGAACTAATAAATTCTAAAATCATTCCAATGGTAAGAGTATAAGAAATACAACAAAATATATATTTTTTGGTCTTATTTTCATAAAATTATATTATAAAACCGAGAAATCTAAATTCTATTAGATTATATTAGGAAAAATAGATCTTAGAACAGTTCGTTTATATTATATTTCTTGTTGAAAAGAGAAAAACCCAAGTGAGAATGCTTCCTTGAATGGCTTTCAGCCTGGATGGAGAGAGTGAAGATTCTTATTGTTGTCAACAATGTGAACTATAGTCTCAGTAGCAATCTGAACTCTCCTATTTGATTCTTATAGAAAGTCAAGTATTTTGCAAACATATAAATATTTTTATGAAGAAAACATTATTGCCTTTAGATCTTGTCTGTTCACCCGCAAATTAAATATCAATTTCCCCAACGAAGTGGGAACATGGGTCCAATTTTACCCATAAAGTTGCAAAAAAATCCCATTTATCACCATAACTCGTCAGATTAGTAGGCAAATTAACCCATGTGTGTGTCTCATGCACAGGAAAATAGGTCCGTCTTGTTTGAGTTTACCAGTATGATATAAGTTGAGTTCCTTTAGAAAAAAAATTTAAAAAACTTTATGGGCTCTTCATGGGGCTATCTAGTATGGAATCCGTTCGCCCTCTCATAAACTAACAGGTATCTTGGACTTCTGGAAGGTTATCCATTCTTTGGGCTATATTTTCAATCCATTTGGTAATAATGGTTATTTACATGTTCACATGCTTAACTAATTATAGATTTTGTTTCTAATGCTTAACTTTTTTATATTCACTAAGTTTTCTATCTTATCAATAGTTTTTTTGTTGTGATGTTCAAAGGAAGGGGATGCTGCCCTTGGTAATGGTGGCCTTGCACGTCTTTCAGCTTGTCAAATGGATTCCTTAGCAACATTGGACTATCCTGTATGGGGGTATAATTCTTCTCTGTGTTTGTACATTAATTTTCTTACGTGTCGGAAGTCATATTTATCTCTTTGTTGCGTTGTACTTGAATGGAGATTTCAGATTGGTCTTCTTTATATCTTTGGTGAACTTAAAAGCTTGAGCAGTATTTTAAATATTTAAACGGTTATTTTAATCTTTATCTAATATCTTCAAAGCCTGATAGTTGCGACCACCTTAAATTAAAACCAAGGAAAGGAGTCTGATCATTCATTTAGAAGAAGAAACAGCTTGGCTTCTTCCTACCAGTGGTCATTTATCACACTGAAATTACATAAAATTTTCTGAGTTTGATGGAATTCCTATTTTCTTCATTAAATGATGAAATGGTGTAGTGATTTGGTCCAAGTCTGAAAGGGCTTTGACGCGGTAGTTCTTGATTGGGCTTTTATCTTCTAACAAGTTCATTGATTAATTAAAGTTCTCAATTTTTAACACTTCATATTTCTCTCTTGATTTGTTTTTTGGAGTTATGGGCTACGGTACCAGTATGGGCTGTTCCGTCAGGTAATATTTGATGGCTATCAACACGAGCAACCTGACTATTGGTTAAATTTTGGAAATCCTTGGGAGATAGAGCGGATTCATGTTACATATCCTGTGAAGGTTGAAAGTAGTTTCCACTTCTTGTCTTGGTCAAGTTTTCATCAACTTATCATGATAATCCAATTCATCCCTTATCTTTCCTTATACATCCTTCTCTCTCTCTTTTTTTTTGCTATTCATTAGTTTTATGGCACTGTTGAAGAAGAAGATTTTGATGGTGGAAAACGTAAAGTTTGGGTCCCCAAAGAAATGGTAAACACTTAAATCCTTTCGTAGCTATTTGAGTGTTTACATAATTTTATATCATTTAATGTTATGAAGTATAATTCTCAAGATGTCCTCTAGTTTTCCAAGTAGACTGGCGCTTGATACAGCTTTTCAATTTGTCTCCATGCTGGTAGGTTGAAGCTGTAGCCTATGACAATCCTATACCTGGATATGGAACAAGAAATACTGTAACTCTGCGCCTTTGGGCTGCTAAACCAAGTGATCAAATTAATATGGTAAGTTTTACTACAGTTGTATATATATATATTGAAAAATAATACAGTTGTATATTATTGATCCCAAACATACACGTTCCATTTCATGTTACTGACTGGTTATGATACAACTGCCACTCTGTTGAGAAACTATTCTAGTATAAAACTAAATCCTTGTTTTCTCTTAACCAATTGTATGACAATCTTATGCATTTAACTTCAATTAGTTGTACATGGTCTTATATTCATGAGAAGAATATAGAGGCCAGAAGCTAAGATTTGATGAGGGAATTAGGTCTCTAAATTTAATCCTTTTGTTTTATTTTTTATTTTTGTTTACAATTCTTTTCATACTAATGCCCATAGATGAAACAGGCATATATTGTTGAATAAGCATGTAGTTGTAGCAAAAACATATGAAACATAATTGAGTGTACTCCTCTTTCATCCAGAAGTTTTTAAAGGCTTGTTTTGGATCAATAAAATCGGACAACTATGAGACAGAAAATTTATATCCTTGAAACAGCTGTATGTAGCTTTATCAGGTGTTTGAAGATCTGGAGTAGAGCTGGGGACTTATTTATCACTCTTAATCTACCCCATGCTCTATTTTGCATCTTTCCCTTTGAATAATATTATTTGCTTATTGTGAAATTTGGATCTGTGCTAAATCTTTGCTTGAGACCCTTGTTTTCAGGAGTCCTATAATACTGGAGACTACATAAATGCTGTTGTCAATCGGCAGAAGGCAGAAAGCATAAGTAGTGTTTTATACCCTGATGATCGTACATTTCAGGCATGACTTCTCCTCTTCTATTGGTTAGTTATGCTTATATCTAGCAGTCTGACTCTGCCAAGTCGGATTGTATCATTGTGCTCCATTTGCTGTGCTTGTATTTGAAGGCAACTTGCTTTCTCGTGGGTTTGATTGTTCAGAGAGGACTGAGAGATAGCTCATACTTCTTTCATTAAAGATTGTACCTTCTCATACTTTCTTGCTAATTTTCACTTTTCCCAGGACTTCTTTCTATACCTTGTCCATGCCTTTGAATCTGACTAGACCGCTGAAAGAGTATGTTAATTGTTAGGGTAGATTGAATTTAAATTTATGATTAATCATTTTGAGTTAGGCTCTAGTGATGTCTAATATGTAATGTCAAGTAGTTCGACTTACAGGGAAGTAGACAACTACAGCTTGCTTTTTTTTTTTAATACTGTGGGTGGTTTGTGGTGCCATGTTCTCTAACCTGTCCGATTATTGATATTTTATATCCCTATCTGTAAGTACCTTTTCACTGATTGACCTACTCTTTCAGGGGAAGGAACTGCGATTGAAGCAGCATTATTTCTTTGTCTCCGCATCATTACAAGACGTTGTTCGAAGGTTCAAAGACGCTCATAGTAACTTTGATGACTTCCCCGACAAGGTTTCTTATTTCAATATACTATTGTGTGGCAACCACATATATAAGTGATAGAGAATGTGATAATGAGTTAAAGGGTGTGATAGTTATTTCTAAGTTCTATAGGGGTAGTGAGCGAATTTTAGGGGTAATTCAGGTATGTTATAGGGCTTTTATAGTAGGTGGACAGAGTGAGGAACGGGGGAATAGAATTGCAGTTTGGCTCTTTTGAGAGTTGGGTCTATTCTTTGAGCAAGGAAGAACTTAAGTTCTGCGTGGATCTGGGATGCCTACCATTTCTGTTTGGTTCATATCTTCATTCAATAATATAAGTTCATCCTTAGTTGGTCTCCTTTCTGTGATTTGTATGTTTCTTTTTTGTACTTGTTTTTATCAGTAAGCTAAAATATCAGTGAAATAAATTGTGACTTAAATCTTTAGACATTTACCGTCACATTTCTGCTTGACTTGTTTCGCACATTCTACTACTCTCTCCATCCCAAATTGATAGATTACTTTGCCATTTTGATCCGTTCACAATTACACATCTTTCCTTTTATAAAAATTAGTTGTTTTCTAATTTTCCTGATATACTCCTTATTTATTATGTATGGAAATCGACAAAGTTCATGAAATTAACTTGATATCATAAATATTCTACCCATCCCAACATAACTGTTATTGAAAATTGTAATGATGTGATATTCATCCAATCACATTAGTAACTTAAACAAGGGTAAATCAGGAAGATGATAAAATATTGTCTTTCAACCATTTACAATATATTTTTTAAGCTATGTAAAGTCTCAAAGTGATTATCTCTTTGAGACAGGTCTTTGAGATGGAGGAAGTACCAAAAAATAGGCTTCTGTAATAAGACCTGCTTGCCTGTTTTGCTGGGTAACTTTTATTTTTGAAAAAAAAGTTGTAATTATGTCTAGAGCTGTATATGTTGCTATAAAAAGATTGTCGTGTCAAAAACCATGATGAAACTGAACGTGCTTATAGTCATGTGAAACCGAAGATGCATATATGTGCAGAAGCTCCTCTGAAGTTTACACTATATTATTCTACATTATGTAGGTTGCCTTGCAGCTAAATGACACTCACCCATCTCTTGCAATAGCTGAAGTCATGAGAGTGCTCATTGATGAAGAGAACTTGAGTTGGAATAGAGCACGGGATATTATGGGCAAGATCTTCTCTTTCACAACTCACACAGTATTGCCTCAAGGATTGGAGAAAATCCCAGTTGATTTATTGGGAAGTCTTCTACCACGCCATTTACAAGTGAGTTTTATCGAATCTCCTAATCCCCAACATAAGCTTTATACAAATTTCTTATGATATTGTTTTGACTTCCCAAATATTCTGAGTGATTCCAAAACGTGAAACTATATTATCATCGGGTGTTAGATCTAGATATGCTTAATGAGCTAGTTGTAATCTTAGGTCCTTATGATCCAGTTGGATCATATACACAATTTTGAAACTGGAAGAGTTGAGAAAGGGAATTATTATCTATCTGTTCTACTGTTACACTCTCTTGTCTAATCCAATTGTTCTTTTATTCAGATTATATTTGATATAAACTTCGAATTCATTGAAGAGTTGAAGAAGAAAATTGGCTTAGATTATGACAGACTTTCCAGGATGTCAATTATTGAGGACGGTGCAGTGAAGGTACTTACAAAATCCATTCAAAATTTTGTGCTTTCCTGGTGCCAAAAGTTGTGATGTTCTTTCCTTTGTTGGACAGAGTATTCGAATGGCGAATCTATCAATTGTTTGCTCCCACACTGTGAATGGTGTTTCTAAAGTGCATTCGGAGTTATTAAAAACAAGAGTATTCAAGGTGACATATCGTTTTCATTTTATTTGCTTCTTTCAGTTTTCTTGTAAAAAAATGGAAACTACACTATTATATTCTCATTTTGAAATGTATTATTCAGAGTGTCCTTGGCTGATATATCTGATGCTCTTTAGATTATCTTTGCAGGACTTCTATGAACTGTGGCCTGAAAAGTTTCATTACAAGACAAATGGAGTAGCCCAGGTTGATATTGATGACGTTCTCCAATATGAGTTTTTCTTTTCTCAAAACAAATTTGATATATATACCTTTTTCTTTTCTTCCACATCAAGCTATTGTATTATATATTCAGTTTATATTGATGGTACTCCTGTACTCTCTGGTGCTTTGACTGAAGCACCAAAATTCCTAGCAACGAGGAATATAAATTGTTTGTAATTGAGAATTCCTCATGCCGATCCTTGAGAATCCCATGTATTGGATGGCAGTGTGCGAAGTGTAGGTCTGGATTTCTATGTTCTTATTGCAAAACTATTCCTCATGATTTCTTTTCAAACATCCATCCTACTAATATACTGGAAGATGTATAATTGTACAACAGATGCGATAATTTAGATGAATTCCCAATGTACCCTGCAAAGCTTTAGAAATATGCTTATATTTTGTCATATTTTTGTCACTAATGGTTCCAGAGCAAGTACCATGTGCAAGAATTTCAATATACATTTCTTCATTTCTTGTAAATATATGCAGTGGTTGTTAAACCTAGTTTAGTTTTTACTAATCTGTATTTTATTCTTTATTGATGTTGAAATGAAAGCTAAAATATGCAAGAACATGGCGATTAATGTTTTCCATTCCTGCTCTTTAGATGCAATCACATATGGGAATAAATCTAAAAATTTAGATGTTTATTGCTGGTAAGCATTTGCATGTGGATTGGTTTTGATGTTTCACCATGTGATGTCTCAGCGTCGGTGGATTGTTGTTAGCAATCCAAGTTTATGTGCACTTATCTCAAAGTGGCTTGGAACAGAAGCTTGGATCCGAGACATGGACTTAATAGCAGGCCTGCAAGAGTATGCAGAAAATGCTGAGATGCATCTGGAATGGAAGATGGTAACTTCTAGCTTCAATATGCTTGCAGATGCTCTGAGATTACAGTATGGTTGCCTATGGGTGATAAGTTGTGATGATTTTGCTGTTGCAGGTTAGGAAGGTTAACAAAATGAGACTTGCAGAATATATTGAAGCAATGAGTGGGGTCAAGGTTTGAATGAAAACTCTTTTTCCGTTGTTATATTCAAAAGGTTTAGATCTTAGATAAGCTTGCACTCAATGTACATTAACACTATGGTATATCATTGCAGGTCAGTGTGGATGCAATGTTTGATGTGCAGATAAAGAGAATACACGAGTACAAAAGACAATTTCTCAATATACTTGGAATCATCCATAGATATGACTGCATCAAGGTGAATCTGATGCTCTTATGTGAATGATTTTGTTATATTCTGTGAACATATGAATATAGACTAAATGAAAAAATGAGACCATCTTGCCAAACGCTTTGTTCACTTGACGAACATACATGCATCTTCCATTTCTTATGTGCATGTTTTCCTGTAGTTACCACTTTCAGGTATGGGTGCATACTACTCCTACTTGTGAGTGATTTCAGCATCCGTTAACTGACTGTCTTCTGGATTTGTTCTTTATTGGCTGTGTGTTAGTTATTAGTTCCACTATAATCAAAATTCCTACTTTACATCCATAATGTGGAGTTACTGAATATAGTTTCCATGAAAGAGCTTTTTTATATGCTAATATGAGTTACTAGCATGTATAAATACTATTAATTTGTCACAGAATATGGAGGAGAATGACAGGAGAAAGGTGGTTCCCCGTGTCTGTATAATTGGAGGGAAAGCTGCACCTGGTTACGAAATTGCAAAGAAGGTTATCAAACTTTGTCATGCTGTAGCAGAAAAAATAAACAATGATCCAGATGTTGGAGATCTCCTGAAGCTGGTAAGAGGACAATGTGGTCTGCATCTTACATTTTTGTCATCCTTCCTTTAAGACCTTCGTTATTGAACAGCCATCGTATTTTAGCTTTTTAGCATCTTTTGTGGGATAGTTTTACTTCATGTTCCCATTCCTGCTTCCTTGGAAGCTAACTGAAGATTTAACTTTACTTTTCTTTTTATTATTTTTTTCAACGTTTCTGATTATGTTTTTGCACGTTACAGGTTTTTATCCCTGATTATAATGTCTCTGTTGCTGAGCTGGTAATACCAGGGGCTGACCTCTCACAGCATATAAGGTTTGTAAACATCATATATATGTACTGGACATCTACCTTAGTCTTAACTGCAGCTGTTCTCTTTTGAACTTGTCAAGTTAGTTGCTGATTAGAAATTTTCCCAAGCCTACCTCAGTTAGATTTTGCAACCATAGTACGTATCTGTTCAGATTTCATTTCACCCATTGAAATTTCCAGTTTCTTCTTAATTCAGTTTTGATATCCACTAGTTAAATACTTATCCTTGTCATGGAATCAATTGAACTAAAAGTTTAAGCTAATAGTTAAGGCCTAATAAATAGCTTTTTATATTAATCTCTGACATACCCGCACGCGAATGTCCCCTGGACTTGCAGGGTGTGCAATACGCCCATCTCACCATGTGTTTAATTACACCAATTAATGAGGTTGCCAGGATTCGAACCATCGTTTGGTCTAAAAAACTTTGATACCATGTCATGGAACCAATCGAACTAAAAGCTTAAGCTAATAGTTAAGGCCCAATAATAGCTTTTTCTAATCTCTGACAATCCTAACATAGTAGAAGGCATAACATCTATAATACAACAGTTGGAAGGTTCTGTATTGATTCAATTAATTTGATCCCCTTTTTCATCAGTAGTATTAAGGCATTAGTGCTCAATCTATGTTTCCAGAAGATAAATATTTAAATTTTCTACATCACTTCAAACTTTAGGTATATACTTAAATTAGGAGTAATTCTTGTTGGGGATATGGTTTGGAACAACTCTTGAGTACAATTTCTCCTAACAAACAAATCAGGCTTTTCTGTTTTAATATTCCTAACTCTTTTTGTTTGTTTTTGGTGTAGCACTGCTGGACATGAGGCATCAGGGACTAGCTGCATGAAATTTCTTATGAATGGCTGTTTACTTTTAGCTACTGAAGATGGTTCTACCATTGAAATTATGGAAGAAATAGGGGCAGATAACATGGTAAGCACCATAACAAACTGGGTTTATGACTATAAGAATACCATTTAGCGGTTCTGTTCTCACATTGTTGGTGATAAAATAGATGTAGGATCAAATATGTGGTTTCTGAGAGCAAAATATCCAGCAAACCAACCTTTGATGGATGGGATTTGGTTTATGTATTTAGTTTTCTGAGTATTTTTAACAGTCAGATATTAATATAAATTTAGCCTTTAACTATGAGCTTAAGCTTTTAGTTCAATTAGTTCCATGACATGGCATCAGAGTCTCTTTGACCAAGCGATCAAGGCTCAATTCCTGACAACCCCATTTGATGATTTAATTTCAACACATGGTAAGGTGGCATGCGTTGTTCACTCTCCAAGCCCAGTTGGCATTCGCGTGTGGGATGTGTTAGATATTAATATAAATTGGGCATTTAACTATAAGCTTAAGCTTTTAGTTCAATTGATTCCATGACATTAACCAACTCATTGAAAGTTCTCCTTGTTTTGTTTTTTCCTATTAGTACTAATTACGAAATTTCTGTGCATATATACTTTTGGATAAATAGCTCTCTGATGGAATAAATTTTCCTTCCAGTTTTTGTTCGGTGCGAAATCTCATGAAGTTCCAGTTTTACGTGAGAAGGGACCTGCAGTTAAAGTGCCTCGCCAGTTTGCTCGTGTTGTAAGGTATATGATTAAGTTGGTAACACCGTCCCGTCCTTCCTTAAAACACAAGAAAGAGATTTCCTTCCACATTAACCAGATATCTACTTGGCTTCTGAAGAGTGAAGCTAAAAATGGCTTTTTGGCTTTTTAAGGATCAAAAGCTTAACACCCAGGTTATTGATAGACTTTATTGCCTTCGATATCGCTTAAGATATCCTGATGGCGTTTTGTGCTTCTACAAGGAGTGGATAAAAGCTTTATTCTGCTTGGTTTTCATTTATGTTCCACGCATGAAAATAGGTGTATTATGTTAGGCTCTAAGACTAAATTAACCAAGTTGCAGGATCAAAATAATAAAAAGAGAAAGAAAAAAATGTTAGGAAAACTACCTAGCGTGTTTGAAATGCGACTGTGCTATCGTTAGCTCTATGTTATTTTCGTTTGAATTTACCTTCCTCTCATACTGGCCTAAGCATTCTGAGCTTGGTTCTTTTAGTCATCAAATTGCATAATGTTAAACACAATTAATATTGCACATTGCACATTCAAGATTCACCTGTTATGTTATGCTGCTGATCTGGATTTTGACCCACTTTTACATTTAGGATGGTCCGAAATGGCCATTTTGGCTTCGAGCAATATTTTGAATCACTATGCGACAGCGTTGAAGTTGGGAAGGACTATTACCTCCTGGGTTCTGATTTTGAGAGCTATCTAGAGGCACAGGTCATATTTCTTCCATTCATATACTTATATCTATATGGTAAATTAAAAAAACAAAACAAAAATCCTGACATCAGATAAATGAATGCAGGCAGCTGCAGATAAAGCATTTGCTGATCAAGAGAAGTGGACTCGGATGAGCATTCTCAGCACAGCTGGATCTGGAAGATTTAGCAGTGATAGAACAATTGAAGATTATGCAGAGCACACATGGGGAATTGAACCTTGTAGGTGTCCTATCTGATCGCAACTTATTAATGGAAAGCACCACGTTCGATCTTCGCATCCGTAACACTAGTTATAGCATCAGTTCATGCCCAAGGCTGAACTACTACACACCCAGTAGGTAAATTTCTCTTTTACTTGTGATTTCCGGATACAATCGCATCAGATTCGGAGGAGGATATGAAACCTCTTGTGCAACTTGAGGAGAAACAGTATTTATACCATGAGCTAACTGCTTTCATTATGATGCAGTTTTAAGCAACATACGGTATAGTATAGCCATGATAAATAATGTAATAAGTTATTCATTCCAATAATCTGTTAAGACAATTTTGGTAGCAGTTAAATAATGGTTTTTGGTGGCTGCAGATGCGAATTATTATTTTTAATTTTTTCCCCTTCTTTTGTTGCCTGTATTATTTCTTTATCTGAGGTTTAAAGATATCACAAATTAAACTCTGCAATTTCAGATATTGTTATAATATTTTTCAGGGAAAATTTAACAGAAACTGTTTGTCATCGTTACATAAAACGAGAAATTTTCATAAACATGTAACGAGTAGAATAAAATTTTGCTAGTAATTTTTGTTCATATTTATTTAAAAATGGTAAGATTAACTTAGGATAACATAGGTACAATAAAATTGTAACTTAAAAACGTTAAAGTATACTTTTCTAAAAATGTTTAAGAGTTTTTAATAAAGATGTTAGGATAGGTGTTAAAAATCATAATTATATCAACGGATTATGTTTCATGTATTGTTATTTTTTAGAAGTTCATATATTTTCTTTTTAAAAGAAAACTAACTGAAGAGTCTGTATATAACACCCGTTGTTCAATAAAACGATGAGCATGGTAAAGGGATTGTCTCGCTACAACATGAGCTACCCCATTAGTTAATCATAAAACAAAAGACATTAAGGTCTGATCGGTTGCTGAGGAGCTCTGTATTCCTGAATAATAAAACCAAATTCAGCAAAATCAGGGAGTTTGGTGTGTAGACTATCCAACACACACTTGGCATCGGTCTCGAACAGGACATTATGCAAACCATACGCTAACACCCACTGAATATTAAATCTCAACGCCATTGCTTCCACAATGCGAGCCTTCAGGATCCCTGTGAAACAACTACTACCCAGAGCTCAGAATACACCATCATTGTCCCTCGTCACTACTCCAACCCCGCATTACCTTTCCTTTGTAAAAATCGCAACATCAAGGTTGCATTTCAGAAATCCCGTTGCTGGCTTCGTCCAACGAACACGAGACCACTGCCGCGTCAATTGATCCTTGTGTAATCTATTATTTCTATTGCAGCGCACACAACTCACCTTCCATTCTATTAGGAAAGCCTTCCCATTCTAAATTGCTGCTGTTGGTGATTGGCAGACACGATTCGAGATGCGATTGTTGCGATGTGACCGGACAACCCACATAACCAGCATTTTCTATACCACTACCTCCACTAATGCCGAGCTGCACTCATTCAGGAAACACGGACTAAACTCGTCACTCACCGCTGGAATCTCTAGTCTCATCAAACCCCAGCATTGCCTAGCGTACTGACATTCCATGCCTAGGTGCTCTCCATCTCGTCTGTCATCCCGCAAAATGGACAGACCTCCTGCAATGGAACATGACGAGCTGCTAGCCAAACCCATGTAGGCAGAGAAGTTGAACAGAGGCGCCAAAGGAAAGCTTTGAGCTTAGGAGAAAGTGGCAGTTTCCACAACGAGCCCCAACCTGTAACAACAATAGCATGAGAATAGCTAGTTTCCAGGCATATGTAACTGTAACCCGATTTGTCCGAATAGATACCATCTCGCGTATGCTAGAAATTATTCGAAACAGAGATAAAAAAAAAAACTTACTAAACCCCTCGAGCAGGAATTTTCACATGCACCTTGATGAGCAAGTGAATTTGCTCATTCACCGTTAGATATAGGCTTATTAAATCTAAGCCTCATGATGCTTTGAATCTCCACCTTAGGATTCTAATAATCCTAGATCTAACGCTGAATGAGCAAATTCTACATGCTTATTAAGGTGCATGTGATCAAGACTGTCCCTCGAGATAGTATAGGCGCATCAATATCCTGCACTGACGCATAAATATTGCACCGACGCCAAACAGTTGTAAACATGATAAAATTTGGGTATCAAAAATATATTATACTTATACGAACTTTAAAAATAAAATTAAACCCAAAATTTGATTTTTGCTAAATTATGCTAAAGGACCAATTTGACCCTTTATTCATATAAACAGATTCAAAAAGTTCATAGAACACAGGCAATTGCAAAAGCTCAGAAACAGAGACGACAGTAATGGCGGCTGTCTCTCTAATTTTATTTCCCGCCATTTTGTTCTCATCTCTACTGGATCTCACGTCTCAGGACCAACAACAAAACCATCTCCTACTCAACCAGTTGCACGACTCCAAGCTTAAGATCGCTAAATTAGGTATTATTCTTTGTAATTGAGTCTGAATTCACTCCAGATAAAACAAGAAACCCTAACTGTGACTCTTCTTTTAGCAGAATCTTCTCTTGAAGAAATTATCCTAAAAATAGAGGCTAGAGACATTAATCTGAAGGAAAGAGAGAAACAAATTCGGGAGATGGAGGAGAGAATAAACTATTTGCAATCTAAACTTTCGAATTTGAAGGTTTGTTGTATGTTAATACTTACTTTTTGCGATTTGGATGTTTCCTGTGTTTTTGCATCTCTAATTTTCTTACGTGCTCTTGATTGTAGAGTGTTTCCTTTACAGTTGATGAAAAAGTTAACTCGTTGGAAGAAGAGGTTAATGTTACCACTTTTCTTTGTACTCTTATTAGTGCTTATTTCAATCTGCTTCAGTGTTAAAATTGTTGTTTCACTGGAAGTTCAACTGACCCAACGAGTAGCTTGATTATGCCTAGGTAAAAGATCTATGGGCGACTTTGAGGAAGAACAATTTTGATCTTTATGTTCTACAGTCTAAAGCACAAGAAGCTGAACAGAGATTGCAAGCAGCAACTTTGAATGTTGAGGAGGTCAATACTTTTCTTTTTTATGATTCACCTCTTTGCTGTAGATTAAAATATCTATCAAAT
Organism: Euphorbia lathyris; assembly: GCF_963576675.1. Lineage (NCBI taxonomy): Eukaryota > Viridiplantae > Streptophyta > Magnoliopsida > Malpighiales > Euphorbiaceae > Euphorbia > Euphorbia lathyris. The sequence continues at coordinate 66,939,892 of NC_088915.1, forward strand.
ACAATATCATGAGTAATTGAACCAAAATGACGTATGGAGTAAAATAACAGATGCATTTGCCTCTGCATTAACTAAAATGCGTATAACCTGTTGACATCCCGAATGAAAGTTCTTAAAAATTTTATATTGAAGAAAACATGATGATCAATTTTTATTAAATTATATTCTTTTTTGGAGCGGCCTCTTGCCAATTAAATTGGCAAGGGAAGGCTTGCCCCCAATACACCCTTGTGGTGGGATCCCTCCCCGGACCCTCGCTCAGCGGGGACACGTAATGCGACCGGGCCGCCCTTTTTTATATTCTTTTTTTCTTCCAGAGTGGGGAGTGGGCAAAGTTTTTATTATGCCCTTATTAACATTATGCAAGTTGTGAGAATCAGTATTTGTTGAATACAACTTTTGGGATTTTACATAAGCTGATCCATTAGTTATTGTTATTGCATTTTTGTTGTTTTAGATGGAAGAAGTGGTGACAGAGCAGTGGATCCAAATTCAACAGTTTGAGCAGGCTCTTCAACTCAGAGAAGTATAATTTTGGAGAACAATATTTGTCTTATGTTCTTATGATTTATAAAACTATAGGTTTGGCTTTGTTCTGTGTTGATGTCATGAATGATCATTTATGTGTTAAGGCTCTTTTTTCAGATGGCCATATTAAAGGCTCGAAGACGAGTGAGCCCTGAAAGATGCTCATTCTTGAAGGTGATATTTCTATGCATCCTATCTTTTTTGGTTTGTCATATAATATAATTTTTTTATTACAAATTTTACCATACATTATGACTACTGACTAGCAACAATGGAATTCTAAAAGTCTTCTAATGTATTAACTTAGGTGCTGTTTGATAAAACTGAAAATTAAGTGCTGAAAAAATAAATACTGAATAAGTGCGGAAAGTATTGAATGATTTAACTTTTATAAAAATATTAGTTGACAATGTTTAACTTAAAATGTTAAGTTAAATGTTTTGACTTATCAAAATAAGTGATTTTTAACTTAATTAACTAATTTAAGTGGTGGAGAAACAATCGTTATCAAACGCACTTAAATTAGATAAGTGCTTAACATTTTAGTTGTACATGGATACCTTAACTTAGTGGTAAAATTGAAACTATTTAGATGCTAATAAAAAATTTCTATCCCCAATGCTCCAAAAGAAAAGAGAGGGAGAGAGAGGAACGTCTTTGATGTTGGTTTTGACAGCAATTTTGCGCTTCATTTGGTTGCAGTTTATGGATGATCTTTCCAGCAAATATTTGTCAAAGTATCTTGGGCCATTCGATTTATATTTGTTTGGCAAGGACTCTGCCTTGAGATCCTTCGGGTCTCAAACTGTACATCATTTCACAATCTTTTGTTCAAGAGTGAAGGAATCCCATCACGAGGTTTGTACTAACTCTTGTCAAATTTTACAATATTTCCGGTCCTTATCTAGTTATCTCTATCTTGCACTCTTCTAAAGATAACCTGTAAAAAGTACTACTATGCTAATCAATTTTTACTTCAGTAAAAGTTACTCCCTCCATTCTCAAATAAGTGTCGTTTTAGATAATTATTTTTGTTCTTTTTTAAGTGTCGTTTTCGTTTTTCAATAAAATTTAGTATAGATTTTTGGTTTAAGCATTTAAATTTTGTCTTGATCTATGTGTTTTTTAAGCTTTCAAAGTTTCTTCTCCAATCATTATAGGAGAAAGAATTTTTATTTAGTTAATCTATGTAAATTTATTAATTTAAGTGCATATTAATTGTGTTTCTTAATTTGTGTGAAAATTCTAAAACGACACTTATTTGAGAATGGAGGGAGTATAAGATTCTGCATGACAAATGAGGTTTTCTGAGGCAGTGCATTATGCTATTTGGTGTTTTTCAATTATCAGAATATAATTCCATGCTAGTATGGAGGGTGAACAGGTGAGATTGGATTTAATAGCTCACAAGTTAGTGGTTGCTTGTACCCTGGTTTCTCTCAACTAGCTAAATAAATTGCGAAATTAGATCTAAGAGCAGTGACTTCCTATTTGTATAATACTGCTCTATATGGAATCGTGGATATGATGCATCAACATGACTGTTTTTTGTTTCTTAGTTTGCAATGTCGTAATGATCGATATCGCAATGGTTTGAGCTAAAAAGACTATCTTAGGCACTCTAACCATGATGATGTTGCCTGGATAGTAGTATTGTGTTGTAATAATGCGTTTTCCACTCTCATTTTGTTTGTAGCTGCAAGGTTTCATCAGAAGAGAAATGGAAAGCCATGAATTTACTGCACATCTTGCCAACGAGGAGCTAGTATTTGTTGTGGTATATACTTCACTTCATTGCTCTTCAATTTCTCCACCCAAGTTCCGCACTTAAACACACACACAGGCATTAACATGTCAGCTGGATAAAATTTTCTTTAAAAAAACTAACCCCTTTGTTTCATGTTTATCTGGGCATTTTGGTGCTAATGGATCCATTGTTTAGTTATTTCTTTGAGGCAAAAAGCATCCTAAGGCCCCTGATCATTTTGATTTCAGTGGATTGAGCCCTGAAATCAGCCTGATGAGCGGTTTGAGGATGCTTTTACCTTTATCCAAACATAATTGATCATTACATTTACATTGAATTTGGTGATGTTATCCAGGCTTCTGCTCTAGTCATCTTCCCAGTATTGAGTGCTTGGTTGTTTCTCTCATCACATGTACTCTAAATGAGAAGATGGTTTTCAAAAATGGCAGCCTATGTCGAAGAGAGAGGCAATGCCCGCCTTCTGGTTTGGTTTGTTCTAGACATGTACCTTGATCACCATGTGGGGCTGTTAGTAGTTTGTTCTCCATTTTACTCTGGTTTCTGGTACCTTAACAAGGTCAGATTCAATAGCTATGACCACTTTAGTTGGGATTTTGCACCATGAATGTTACACATTTGAGCTTGTACTTGGATGGGGGGTCGAAATTCTTTGATGGAAGCCCGGTTGTTCTTCTGAGAAGTGTAGAGCAATTTGCCTCAAATCAAAACAACTCCATTCGCCCATATGGAGACAAAACTAGTAATTTGAATTTCAATATTCTGTATAAATATAATAGTCACAGATAGATGGGTTTACTACGCTATAAGAATCTATAGAATGATGCAAATTTGACAATTATTCCAAATCTTGAAACTTGATTTTTTATTTTAAAGTTCAATTGAAATCCTTCGTCTATAAAAATTTGGTAGACTCGTTGCTTAATACTTTTTTTTTCATTTAAAAGAATAAGGGTTAAAAAACAAAAGAGCTAATTTTTAAGAAAGAGTATTATTAAATCTTAAAATATACCTCAAATTATTGGTCCGGTGCATTTATGAGTAGTACCAATGTATCCTAAAAAATTGGGTAAAGTTCAAATAAAACCCACGTGGTTTCACTATGGTTTACTTTTTGTCAAAATAAGGATTGAGGTTTCACACTTTTAATAATGTTATTAAAACTATCTTTAACGACCTGAAAATGAAAATTTTCAAGAATTAAAGTTGTTCAATGCATATTTTTTATGGAACTACATTTTCGATTTTAAAAAATCATCTTTTTTGGAACATTCTCTCTCTAAACATTAACTTTTTCTCTCTTTACCAAATATCATCTAAATAATCTCGAAATAAAAAAGTTAAAGAATTAAAGTTGCTTAGAATATTAGTAGTTTTTAAAATATGTAATTTTTGAAGTCGTCAAGGGTGATTTTAATAGTATCAATCAAAAAAGTCCTTATTTTGCTAAATTTAAAAACCTCAGTCCCCGTTTTGACAAAAAGTAAACCACAGTCCTTTATCTGAAAATTAGTGAAACCACAGTGGTTTTATTTGAATTTTACCCTAAAAAATTTGGTGGTTTAGTTATGACTTGTAATAGTGACATTTTAGTTTCAAGGGGCTCTTTCTTAACAGATGACAACGGATTTTATAAACAAGTTTGTTGGTTTTATGGATTTTGATAAGTGTTTATAATTTTAGACGAAATGATGTTAAAAAGATTCAATTAGTCAAATAACAGTGTAAAATTTGTAACTTTATCCCATACCAATATCAAGTTGAGATTGTTTATTTTTGATTGATAATATCTTATCTCAAAGATGGAGAAAACAACATGGGAGCAGAGAATAATAGCCTTAACCCACATCCTAACCAGCCCCACAACCACACCTCCTCTCTACTCCCAATTCTTCATCTCCACACAAATTCCATCATACTTCAAATGGGAATTCTACCCCCCTATCCTCTGCTTCAAAGATACAGAAAGAACCTACCTTTCTGGGCATCTGAAATGGGGGTTCTCTCTTTTTCTAAAAAGGGTATCTAGATTAGGGTTCCCTCAAACTTCTTGGAGATCCAAGTGTCCGTACCAACAACCGCCACCGTTGATTCTCGCCAAGGGAGTGGAGGAAGCAGAGTGGGGAGATGACCAGAAAAGAGAGTATGTTAGGAAGAGGATGAAGAGAAGAAGATATGGTAGCAGTGTTGTTAATCCTTTGATTCCGATTCTGGTTCCTAATATGTTACTCTTGTCGCTTCTGCTATGGAACCCATTTCCTGATCTTGATTCTTGAGATGTGTTTTCTCTAATAATTCATGTTTTCAACTATTTTGTAAAGAAATACAAGCATTGAAAAGTTGTTTCTTATGGCGTGTATTCTGTGATCAAGATTAGGAAAATTAATCTTTCTTTTACACCAAACTACTTTATATTTTTAATAGAATACTACTGTACATCGGCTATATCACAACAATAATTAGAAGATGGATGAATATCAATGTGATATGATTATACCGTCCATGGACCGGGCCGGGCGGGCTTTTGTGTAAAAATGCTTGTTCCAAGTCCAGCACAACCCAATATTAATTTAGGCGGGCTCAGACCAGATTGGGCTCGGATTTAAAAATCAAGAGTCAAATACATGAATATCGTAAATAACTACAAAATTACAATTAAATCATATCATCAAACTTAATTCTTAATATGTCATTATTCTCTATATATTATGATTTTACACTATAATTTAAAAACTCTAGACTCAAATTCATAAATCACAAACCCTAGAAAATATATTCTTGACTTCTAATTTATAAATTCTAATCTTTAAAATATATTAAAAGTACTGATTTTACTAATTTGACTTAATACAAAATTATGAGTTGACATAGTTGTAAATACTTTTTAAAATATGAATTTCTGTGTAATTTTTTCAAAAAGGAAATCCCAAGCCCAACCCATATAAGCCCACCTAAAAATATACATAATTTTTAATTATAAAAAATCAAAAATTAAAATAAATATTTAATTATAAATATGTAAATTTTTTTAATTAATATTAATAAGACGGGCCGGGCTGGGCCGGCCCGTGATAGTTTTATATGTCTCAAACCCGTCCAAAAAATAGGCGGGCTTTAACGAGCCTGGGTCGGACTGGGTCTAAGAGTACAAATGATATTATTTGATTGGACGAATGTATTTAAAAAGATAAATATGTGCAGTTATTTGTCATCATATTTATTTGAGGAAATTTTATTATAATAATTTTTTTAACAAAAATAACGGTATGATAGTATTTAAAAAAATTGAATATCTAACAAAAAAATTTTTAAGTAAAAAGAAAATTTTATTAATGAAAGTCATAATATAATATAGAACAAATAAAATCATGAGGTCTTAAATACCATTCCATCAATCCTGATATAAAGTAGACAGCTCGAGCAAACTCATGGGTTACACTATTCGCAGAACGCTAACGAAATTGACACTAACGTCATTTAAAGAACTTAACAGAGATTTGCAATCTTTCAATATAAAACCATAAGCAGATCTAAAAGCTCTTTCCCTAAGATGATTGGCTACCGTAACAGCATCTGATTCAATCTTACATCTTCCCAAACCTTTATTTTTTAACCAACTCAGCGCTTCCTTTATACCCATTACTTCTCCATCTCTGACTTGATAGTTGCCTGGGAGAAGCTTAGAAAATACACCACAGAACTGGTCTTCACTATTGCGAAGCACAACCCCAACCCTTAACAATCCAGAACCCGGAATCAGGAAAGCATCAACATTTAACTTGTGAACATAAGGATGAGGTTTGCACCATATATGTGCTAATGAATTTTGTGTCGAACCATTTCTGTCGTGATGCAAGGTTTGTACATCATGTCATTCCTTCAAACCCAATCAAGCCATTTGAAAACCACTCTTGGAGACATCTTAACATTGTTCCAAATATAATCGTTTCTACATGTCCAAATACCCCAAATAACCATGACCCACACACAAATAGAGTCAACAGACATTGTATTAAAAATAAAGCCCACCCACTCCTTAAATAAGTGACCTCGCCAATTTAGAATTCTTTCCATTCCTGCAATCTGCCAAACTCGAATGGAAATGTTGCATCCACATAAAACATGCATAAAACTCTCCTCAACTGAACCATATAATGAACAGATGAGACTTAAATCTACACATCTCTTAATTAAATTATCAGCAAATAGGGTAACATTATGACAGGCTCTCCAAATAAGATTTCTCACCTTCGAGAGAACTTTGAGCTGCCAAATTTTCTTCCACAAACTACTCACAGTATCAACTGGAATATTGCGAAGCCTTTTATAAGCACTCTAGACAGAATAGTTTCCATCATGTTCGAAACACTTATTCAAATTAACCTACAAGAGATTTTGAGAAATATGAATACTAAATATATAATTTTGATCTTCCGAATTGAAAAGATCACGAACAATATCTATATCCCAACATCTCTCACCCAATACAAAGAGAGAATTGACAAGAGCAATAACAATAGGATCTTGCAACACATAAATTGGGACTCCAATAGGAGCTCCTAACAGCCAAGGATCATGTCTAATACGCAAGTTATTACCATTACTAATTCTCATACGACAACCTTTAAAAATGACGTCCTTTACCTCAATAATACTGCTCCAAATAAAACTTGCATTATGACATTCAGTGGCTTTCAAGAAAAACTCATGCTTAAAGTACGTAGCTTTAAATATGTGAAAAACCAAAGAATTTGGTATGGTGATAAACTGCCAACCCTATTTCCCAAGCATGGTCAAGTTAAATCTATTCTTAAAAAAAAGTTTCCATTTTATTTATTTAACTATATAATCTTTAATATTTAATTTATAAAGAAATACAATTTATTAGGATGTTAAATTATCTGAGCCTCTCTTATTTTTGGAGGCCCAAGGCATAAGCCTTACAGGACAAGCTTTTAATGAGGAGTGGTTCAAGAAGGTTTTATAGTGTTTTCAAGCTTATCAGATTTTACTTTCACACATTCACCAAGATTTTACCAAGTTCTACTAAGAATTCAGAGTTTCACCGTGTTTCACCAAGCTTCACTAGGTTTCATTAAAATTTTACAAAGTTTCGCCTAAGTGTGTCACTATGTAAAACAAAGTTAAACATAAATTTTCTTTTTGAAATAAAGGATGTCATTAATAATCAGCCTCAAGGGTATTACAAGTAAAACTAGGAGGGATATACACCCAAACTCCTTGGTCAGGCTCAAACTTAACTACTCTTTGAAAACATGAACAGTGTGGTTCGCAGACCGTTTAACAAATGAAATTGAACAACCATCTAAATCATGTAATAAAGAATAACAATCCCTTATAATTAACTCAAGAGGTGTACCGGTTGATTGAAGTGGTTAACGATCTCCAATCTGAAGATAACGGCTTTTATCGTACTGCATAGAACTCGATGAAATCCGGATTGTGTTTGAACCCACAATTGTACGCAGACTTGGAGGTTTTCCACTGCCATGAATCGCTGCATTCTCTCTAACAATCGATCGTAATCTCTGAATGATTTGATTTTGTTAGATTAGCCTAATGCATGGGTTTTGCAGTAGTCTCTCCTTATGGAGTGTTTTCGTCCTCTCTTTTGAGTGGTAAACCCTAAACCCACCCCCTGTGCAGAATTTCTCAATACACAGCATCATCGTACTCTGTTTTCTACAAAACCATTGTCGCCCTCAATACTCCCTCGCAAACTACAAACATCCCAACCTCCGTTAACCTAAAACCAGCATAACAAATAAAACCTTACCGCGATAATCGACAAAGATGGAAAAGAACAAAGGTTTAGTCGAGCTATACACCCAACTCTGCAATCAGAACGATGACAAAGTGTTAGAAATAATAGATGAGATTTACTGATCCAATCCCAACAACGAAACTTCTTCATAGTAGGACAGTTCCTCGTTATCAAGGCCACACACTTTGATTCGACGAAAACAACGTTGGCATCAATCTGGCAACCTGTAAAAAGGGTGACTATCACTGAAATCGATATGGAAGGCAGGTACCTATTTCAATTTTTTCATGAACTGGACCTGATATGTGTGCTGAACGATGGCACATAGACGTTCAACCAGAACGTATTAGTAATCAAGCAACTAGGGATGTCTGAACAACCTTTGCTTCCAACACTGACTGGCCTAATTATTTGGGTTCAAGTTTCGGACTTACCTATAGGGTTTCAGACGGAGGAAGTCTACAGGGCTATTGGCAATTAGTTAGGGCAATTTTGGAATCCAGCCCTAAGAATTTCACTAGATTATGTCGAAGTTATCTTAGGATCAAAGTCACAATCAACGTACGCAAGCCCCTCAAGACAGGACAGAAACTGAAGAGAATCGAGGGTGAATGGATGTGGGTAAACATCAGATACAAGAGGCTACCACAGTTCTGCTTCTTTTGTGGGATTATTGGACATGCGGACAAGTTTTATCCAACATTATTCGATAGCCTTAATCCCACGTCAGAAAGGAGATTCGGGAGCTAGCTCAAAGCAACAATTTGGAAAACAAGAATCCAGAGGGGGAAAGAATGGTTGCGTGACCCATCTGTAGAGGCAGACACTATCAAGTTTGAAAAATTAAGCATAGGGATTCCTAAATCTGGTATGATAGGAGGCAGAGAAGCATGGAACTCAAGTAACACTTCAGACAGACAGGTAACATTTGGGGGAGCACAACACAACAAAAGTGTTGGAATACAAAACAATCAAGTATCGGCCATTGATGATTCCCTCATTCTGGACCCAAAACGGCAACGAACAACGGAGACGCTTATGGAATTTGAACAAAGTTTTCCCGAGGATCTAAAAATCGGAGGGGGGACGAGACCTGAAGGACAGGTTCGTCCAGGGCCATGAGTCTCATCAGTTGGAACTATCGGGGCCTGGGCAACCCCCGAACAGTCAATGTCCTTCGGGACCTAGTTCGTGTCCACAAGCCCTTAATTATCTTTCCGATGGAAACGATGATTAAGGGGACCAAGGTGAAAGCACTGTGTAGAAAGTTAGGGTTTGGGGAACATCATATAATAGATGGAAGAGGTCACAGAGGTGGTATCGCTCTATTTTGGCGCAACAGTATCAATCTGATTGTTTCAATGACATCCTCCAACTTTATCGACGCTCAGGTATCCATGTAGGGTTTACAGACTTAGAGACTAACGTGTTATTACGGATATCCGGAAAGGAGTCGTAGAAAGGAAGCATGTCAACAGCTAAAATCGTTGTTTAAATTAGACAGACAAGCATGATGTTACGCTGGTGATTTCAACGACATTGTTAGCAACTCAGAAAAAAAGAGGCGATCCACCTAGGGCCTATTGGTTACTTGAAGGGTTTCAGGAGGCATTAGACGACTGTGAGCTTACTAGTCTGGCAATGAAGGGATACCCCTTTACATGGGAGGTGGGGAGAGGTACTTATCGATGTGTGGAAGAGAGACTCGATCGCATGGCTGTAAATGCTCGATCCTTAAAACATGTAAAGTTTAGGTTATATTTTTTTGCCATTATTGTATTGTAATTGAAATAAGTTATAGGATATATTTTATGAAAGAAAAAAAAATGGATTAGAGGGATTCTATCATAGTCCCGTTCAATGATATTACAAATGAAAATATGATAAGTGTCTCAGATATTAATATAAAATTGACCTTTAACTATTAGCTCGAGTTTTTAGTTCAAACGGCTCCATGACATGGTATTAGAGAGTTCGATTCCTGATAACCTCATTTATTGATTTAATTATATTATGTAGTAATATGAGCCTGTGTGTACACGCTTCAAGCTTTTAATCAAACGGTTCCATGACAAAGTGTACAACTTTATTTTACAACAATCATTTTTCTCATTTTTTCATTCTATTTTCATGGATTGAATGTAGAAAAAAATCTCTTGTTTTTCTATTTCTAGAAAAAAAGAGAGAAATATCGCTAAAGGGTAATACTGTAAAATGTTAAAATTGGTGATTATAAGATGCTACTTCATCCATCAACTTTTTCTTTTTACCTTTTCTTTTTCTTTTGCTTTTTCCGTTAGTTTTTAAATAACAAAATTAGGCTAATTGACAATACACGGTTTCCCTCTCCAAGCCCGCAAATCACGGCGGGAACTGAATAACAAAAGGCAAAAGAATAATTGATTAGTCAAAATGCAAAGGTTTGACAAATATTGATTGTTATTAAATCAACTTAATTAATTAGCTCGTCTAATCAATTTATCCAAATTGAGGTTTCAACATCTATATATTTCATCAATTTAATCATATTTTTCAAAAGTGAAGCGACACTTTATTCTACAATACTTACAGTATGTATAGAGTATATGCTCCCTTCGGGTAGAGGGACAGAGAGGGTCGGCCGACTCTCCAACCCCGAAGGAAAACGCCATATTTTTTTTAAGTAGCATTTAATATTTTTATACGTTCTAGTCCTTCCGACGTTCACCGAAAATTAAGAATAACGATGATATGGATTTTATAGATACTGAGTGTTATTCAAACCCGGTATAAAATTAGGGTTTGAGATAAAAATGAGATTTAAAAAATGTCAGTAACAAATATGAGATGCAAATGAGAACGAACACCCCCATATGATAGTTGTTCCCACCTGCTATACATTTTCTCTTTTTGATAATCTATATTAAAAAGGGAAGAAATAAAGGATTCAATATTTTAAGTATTTGAATTTGTTTATTAAATTTGTGGATGGTTTTATTAATCTTGACTTGTAAATGATTTTGTTAAATATACTTAAGTTTATGTAAGTTTTATTAAATTTATGATTTATTTATTTTTTATTTTGTATATTCAAACGGGTAAGGATAGCTGTTAATTATGTAGGATAAGAATTTATTGCGATTGTTAGATAATGAAATGAGATGGATAATTTAAAATAGGATACTAGTATGGTATTATTCTCAGACACCCTACAGGAAATATTGTAGAGTATTAAAAATTGATACATTTTCCAAAAAAAAAAATTGATACATATAGTAGTGTAAATGGAAAATATTATTGAATTTATTTTCTAATAACAAGCTCAAATTAAATATTCTAATTTCTTTAACTCTGCACATTTGATATGATAGAAGCTTCTTTCAACCTTTTCCTTTTCTTTAACTTTAAACAATTCCATTTAAATATTTGAATTATTCAAACACCAAAGTGTATTCAGGATTTTATAAAATTAATTATGAGAGATTCCATTATGATTAATTTTGTTATTAGTAGTCAAAAAAAGCATAAATTAAGAACTAACCCTATAGCTAATTCAAGAAAACGTGCATATTAATTATTAATTAATTAAGAAAATAAAAGGTGAGTCCAAGTTATGATTAATGTTAATTGTTGGTTGTGTATCATGATAAACATTTATGGACCCTATCTAAATCTAATCTATTCATATTCTCACCAAATATATAATTATTATATGTTCAATTCTTCATTACTGGAACAACCACACCTACAATTCGTACTTGTCCCATTTTTTTCCAATTTCGTGCATCATGATCATGGAATGCCTATCTTTTTCTTTTTTACTTTTATTTTCTGAAAAGGGAAGAAAAGAAAAAAAAAATTTTGCACTTATCCATAACATTAATTGAATATGTTGGCTGTTTAAATTAGAGCTGCATTAAATACATAAAGCTATTTGTAAGAGAGTATTGAGAGAAAAAGCTTGAGGTTGCTTAAGCGCGGTTTTTCTGTTACAGTTTGCTGTTATTGTTGGGAAAACTATTTTTTTCAAAAAGCAAAGTGATTTTGTAAAAAACTGTTTTTTTGCTATAAAAAACAAACAGCAGATGAAGAAAATGAAGTAACTAAACATCTCCTAAATAAATAATTATTTATGTGGAGTAAATATTTTTACCTTGATAATATGAGTATTTGCAATTTGTTTTACCATCTCTAATTGAAATAGACGAAAATGGAGAAGCTTGCATGTAGACATAGAGTGATGCAGTATAAGCTTTTTAGAAGAACTGGACCAGTGCCAGAAAAGAGGAAGAGGGAGAGATATAGAGTTTCGAATCCTTTGCATTGATGTCAAGTGGTGATACTTATAGATTAAAGACTGAGGTGCTGTTTGATAAACCTGAAAATTAAGTGTTGAAAAAATAAGTACTGAATTTTAAGTGCTGAAAGTATTGAATGATGTAACTTTTATAAAAATATTAGTTCGATAATATTTAACTTAAAATGTTAAGTTAAATATTTTGACTTATCAAAATAAGTGATTTTTAACTTAATTAACTAATTTAAGTGGTGGAGAAACAACCGTTATCAAACACACTTAAATTAAATAAATGTTTAACATTTTAATTTAAGTGATTAAGTTGGTTATCAAACAAGGCCTAACATATCCTTGGGCTCGATCCATCACGAGGAAACGAGTATGGGCATTCTACGTGAAGTGGATCCAAATGGGCTTCTTTAATGTTGGACTATAACGAGCCTCACGGGTCATGACCTTTATGGGACGTGTTAGATGTGAAGATCATTTGCTACATCAAGAAGTCCCCTTTTTGCCAAGTGGTGTGGATGAGCATAATTTGATGCGACCAACCCTGTTTATGCTAGGGTACGTGGCAGATGTATGAGTTACTGGAACGGTGTTTTAAATGCATGCTTATGTGGCATGTCTGCTAGGGTTTTAATTATGCCTAGTTTATGGTTAATGAAGGCACTGTCTTTCAAGTATATGTGGTTGTAACGTTGGTGACGAATGATCTTTCCGCCTTACATTGTACAATGACTTCTTAGCGACACATCATCATTGTGAAAATTTCATTCTATCAAACTATCCCCTCCAATCTTTAAACACCATACTGCTTTTGGTATAATCTTTAGTTGATGCTTTGATTGTGACTCCACCATATTCTTCTTTGGAATCCTAAACCTTCATTTTTTATTTCGCCACCTCTGAAGTTCAAAGGTAGAACCAAAGAGGTAGCAGCATACCAAATTTGGATAGTAAAATCCCTTACTTTAATTTGAATCCTCTTTTTTGTTTTTTTCCATTTGGACTACGCTCGAATCAATGCTTCACAATTATGTTTCTTGATTTTTTTTTTTTTACAGAATCTCTGTGTCTAATCCTTCTTTTACACTTTTAGACAATGATTGTGAGAATTTTCTATGTCTCATGACGTGTCATTGATCGATAAGGACCTTAGTAGGTGGAGTTACAAAATGAGGTTCTGGTGTTCGTTGTACTTCTTTGCGGCTCCCTGCTTCATGTTGTTGGTCCCGTGTAATTAGTTCCAAGGGGGGGTTAGGAACTAATGTAACTTTTTCGCTTAATTATGCTGACTTAATTTAATTCTTTAAATAACCTTACTCAGTTTTGGTCAGCAAGGCTGAGCGTGATGTAAGACAGCTTTAGTCAGAGGCTGACTAGAACCGTTTTACTTGTGAGTTGGGAATTAACACTTAAGGTCAGCTTCCAACTCAGCACTCTGATTACTCAGTGTCAGCTTATACGATTTATATCATGAGTAATTTAAACAAGCAACACATGCATATATAGATTGAGAGAAAGGGTTAGAGATTACTCAGCAGTCTTATCCTGGTTCGGCCTCACTGCCTATGTCCAGTCCCCAGAATCCTTCCGGGCTTTTTCAATCCACTACTGAGCTCTTTAAAGGTAAAGCACAAACCGTTTACAAAGCAATTGAGTATGCAAGAGTACCGTCCTCTATTCGTCTACTCAATCCTACTGAGCGCTATGACCGAACACTCAGATTTTCTCTACCGCTAAGTACTAAAACCGAGTACTCAGCACCACTCTCTCAATCTTTACAATTGATACAAATTTGTTCTTACTAGATGAAGAACACTTTAGATGAATACAAATTCACTCTAGACTTTTACACAGAGATTGGATTTGGGTGTAAGAAATTTGCTTTTTCTAATCAGACAGCTTCTCTTTTGGATTTTCACTCTTGTGATGATTTTCTTTTCTGTCTGTACTTGCTTTTTCTTTTTGTAAATCAACAAAGGATCCAAGTGATGATCTTGTCCTTTTATAGTAAAATCTGATGCTTCAATCATTTGAATTCGGACATATCCGTTGAATTCAAACGGTCTTCTTGCGTCATTCATTGGTCAGCATACAGATTTACAGGCCAATTCTGTCGTCTAAAATTAGCAGTCTCCAGGCTTGCCAGTTTCGTCTTCTTGCGCCAGGTTTCGTCTTCTAGCGCCAGGTTTGTCTTCTTGCAAAGCGCCAGTTGATCCATGCGTCTCGAAAAAGTCTCTTGGCGTAATTCTGAGGCTTCTGAATTGGTGCAGACCTTTGTCGGGCTTTATCTTCTAGTTAACGGGTCATTGGTGTTGTCCTGTTGAACACTCAGCTTGACTTAATTGACGTTGCCTTCGATCTTTATCTTCGACAAGGCTGAGTTATGTTCTACTCAGCTTCTTCGGTCAGCTTCGTCTTCAAGCGTTTGTTCTGAAGAAGACTTTTCTTCTATTGTGCTGAGTTGTGTTCTACTCAGCTTCTGTGGCTCATGCTGACTTCATTCTATCTTACTTTTTATTTCTGTTCTTATTTATAATTATACTCAACATTGAACAAACATATTAGCACAATTAAATCAAAGCACTTAAATTTAATTGTCTTAATCATGGGATTAACTTAAATGATTTTGTCAAATCAAAATCATGTGGAAAGGTGTTTCAACAAACTCCCCCATTTTGATGTTGGCAAAAATATTTAATTATGGAACTCAGCATTGAGATTCCCCATGATTGATTTACCTTTTATTCTTCTGAAGTTACTCCCCTATAAGGGTTGCATCTATTGACTTAAATTAACTCTAAACCTTCCAAGATTTAATCGAGTGAGATTAAGACATGCCTTTACTGACTTAGTTCAATTCTAGACCTTCCAAGATCTAATTCAGATGAGCCTAGGCCAGCTTTCAGAAGATAGTCAATTCTTGAAACATAGTTATTACTCAGTGTCAATTATAGATATCAGAGTTGTATGCTGAGTATACTTTACTTGTATAGTCCTTATGTTCACAAGATTCAATTTGTTGTTCAATGATTAGTTAAGTATGACAGATCAGCACAACAATTAAGCATTGCATATGTAAAGTCAGTTTGAATAAAAGATGCTTATAAATATATAACTCAGTTTAACATGCCATAAAATACAAGTTACAAGCACTGTAGACTATTACTAGCACTATTTTCTAATATTAGCTTGAACTTGATTCGACTTAGTTTGGTTTGGGCAGTACGTTGTTGCTGAGTGCGGGTGCTCGGGTCAGCAGAAGTTGAACCAGGCTTCTGCTGAGTTCCAGCAGCTGGCTTAGATGTTTCCCCCATTTTCTGCTGAGTTCGTGCTTTCTCCCCCGTTTTGCCAGCATTATGAGAAGGAGGAGAAGGAGCATAAAAGATTCCTTATTGAACAGCACGAGTCAGTTTTGATGAGTACAGTTGGAGTTGACTCGTACTCTCCCTTAGACCTTGGAAGACCTGCATTCCCTCGTCCATACTTGAAGCGGGGATCTTAATGTTTGCACTGAGCATACTTAGTAAATACTCTTGAGACTTCCCGATCCAAGTTATCGATTCTGTCATCCGGGCATAGGATTGATGATACATCCTGAGCAGAGCAGTGTCATATGCTTGACGTTGAGTGTTTGTATGCCGGACTTGTGCAAGTGTGGACTGAGTGCATTGCAGAATCTCGTTGGTCTTCACTTGGTCAGTGTCCATTTCCTCTTTACTTAGGTTGAGTAGTCGAATGGCTTTGCCAATCTGTTCGATGGAACACTGAGAGGAGGAGGAGATTAGTTCGCGAGCTCCAGTCAGCTCAGAGGTTAGCTGGGAAAAGTGTTGATTGACCTTAGCAGAGGTTGCATAAGTTGAGTTCGCAGCTGATAAGGTATTGAGTTGACCTTGGATGGAGTTCATATGGTTCACCATCATCAACTGGAGTTCTGCCAGCTTTACTATTGACTCTTGCTTGGGCTGTTGTGATGCAAAAGACGTCATGACACTCATCAAGTCTTTGAGACCCTTGATTTCAGTCAGAAGCTGAGTGACAGAGGAGATTTGAGTTGGCTCAATATGAACAGACCCAGCAGCATCGGCGTGAGTTTGATGAATATCCTGAAGGAGAGCTTGAGCTGAGTCGATGATCTTTCTTCCAGACTCAGAGGCATTCAAGTAAGCGTAGGATTCATCAGTGTGGAGCTCAGGGGCCGGAATCTTGTCAGCACCAGATGGAGGAGGTGTTTAGTGCTGGGAAGTGAAGGTGCCAGCTTTGTCAGCAGCTGCACTTTCATTTAGGTCAGCAGCAGGTACTGACTAATTTACTGTCTGCTTTGTAGGAGTAGGAAGAGGTGGATCAGCAGAGTTATTAACCTGCTCAGCGTTAGTCTGCAGTTGAGTAGATTTTGGAGATGGAGGCAACTCAGAGCTAACTTGAGCAGGATTTTCCTTTGCTAGCTCATTGGGTTGAGCAGCATGGACTTCGAGCACTTGCTCAGTGGAAGGTTGAGCAGAAGTGTCGGCAGAAATTGGACCCTTAGGAGTTTTGGGGTCGGCTTGTTCCTCAGCTTGAGAAACAGAGGCTTGTTTTTCCTTGATTTGGTTCGGAGTTGGCCCAGTGAAAGTGGATAAGAATTGGAACTGAAGCTTGGTGAGGTCAGTGATTGGGTCCCTCAGCGGAGATTCATCTAATAGGTCGATGAATTTTGGTTTCAGAGCCTTACGTTTGAGTCGCTTGCCTGTGCTGTCCTTGTTGGTTTGAGGAGAGGGGTCAGCAGAAATAGAGTCAAAGGACTCAGAGGCAGAGTTAGGTCCAAGGTCAGCATCAAGGCCTTCCACAACCTTGTCCTGCATTGGTGGCTCGGTTGGGTTCTCAGTTTGCTCAGTAGCAACTTTCATACTTGGCTCAGCAGAACCTGTCTTGTCAGCTTAAAACTGACCTCCAGTATCACCCAGTTCTTCCTCCTGATCAGTAGAAGTCTTCTCTAGATAAATTTCTTGACTCCGCACAAAGTGTGATTCAGGGGTACACGAAGTCAAGTGGGTTAGCATCAATTTGCTTCAACCCAGAGGTTTTCTTCCTCTTTAGAGGCTGATCAGGGGTTTCCTCACTTTCTTCCTCAGGCTCAACTTGCCTTTTCTGTTTCTCCGCTGACTTAGGTTCCCCTTGAGCTTGCTCAGCAGCAGCTTTCTTCGCACTAGATATTATCCGAAGCTTCCTCGGAGCTGTGTTAATGTCTTTTGCGGATTGGTCAACTTTCCGCTTTTTATCCTGCCTAGTGCGGTCAGCGGGTTCTTTGTCACCCATCACTTTCTTTCCCTTCTTGGTCAGCGCATCCTGTGCTGCTTTAACCATATTATCCCCTTTAACCATATTATCCCCTTCTTCATTTTCATCAGCAGGTTCTCCTTCAACCATAGCCCCCTTTCCTTTCTTGGGTTTTATTGGTTGGTTGTATGCTAAGCCGAACAGTACTGCGGCGGTGATTTCTATACCCGAGATCTCAATCTCTTCTACCATGCTGACCTTGTGATCCTGCAGTATTTTTGTGATGAGGGAACCCATCCTGAGTGTCCCGATACTGCGTTGGAAAGCACCGATGAGAAATACAGGCATGTTGAGCGGCTGGTAGGTCAGCATGTGCCAGATGAAGCACTGCTCAAAGTTCGAAGCTGATGAGGAGGAGTTGACTTTGGGGAATAGGAAGTTGGTCAGGATATAATGAGCCATCTTTTGAGACTGACCAATGTAAGTACTGGCTATTTCTTCTTTGTGGTTCTTTGGTTTACAGAACTCAACAGGGTAATCAATTCGTGAATAGTCATTCGTGGTCCTGAGTTCTGAACCTTTAGCCGTCAGCTTTAACAGTTTGGCGAGATAGGATGGTGTGATGGTGATGTCCGTGTTTTTGACCCTGGTGACTAAGTGATCAACATCATCTTCGACAACTCTGAGATTTGTGTAGAATTCTCTTACCAACTGCGGGTAAGTGGTGCCGGGGAGTTTGAAGAGCTCGGTCCAGCCGTTTTTGGAGATCCATTCGCAGAAAGGTTTCTCAGCTTCTACAAATCCTTTGGAAAACCAGTGGGAATGGAAGACTTTACATTTTTGCACGCTCTTGAAGACTGGAAGAAAAACCTTTTCCTGAGGTTGCTTGTTCTTTTTCTCCTTTTTCCTTCTTGAAGGAGTTGCTTGGTCAGCATTGGGGTTTTTGCTGGGGGTGCTGACCTTGGATTGGTCATGCTGACATTGTCCTTGAGACTCAGTGGAAGTCTCTTCATAGTCCTGCTCAGCAGGAGATGGAGGGTTTAGGTCGGAGTGATTATCATCGTAATCCCGACCGGAGTTGTTCTAGGAATCGTCAGACATGATGTTCTTGAGGATTCTTGAGAGAATTTAGAGGATTTGGAATTTAAGAGAGAAATCGAATGCCAAAGATTTCAAGTGTAAAAAGAGTTTAGTGGGAAATCGTCCACTATTTATAGTCGTTTTGGGTTAATCTGATAGGTCGAAATGGCGGTTTCACCTCGAGTTGATCAATCGACCATTATCCCTGGCATTTATGACACATTCGGTGCATGTATTTATTACGCTTATGTCATCCTAGGTGGCTACTTAATGCGCGTGCTAGCATTTATTGTGCAAGTGGCTTTACTCAGTATCTAGAATACTAAACGTTTTGAAGTTCTGAGTGCACAGTTTTACGTAGAAGGGATTTTAGCATGCTTAGTAACTCAGCTCATAGTAATCACTCAGTATGTGTGTCTACTCAGCATAGGGTGATTTTATGTTATTCGTATTAGCTCAGCATATCATGCACTAATCACTCAGCATGTAAAAATCACTCAGCATGTAATAATCACTCAGCATGTATTTAAGCGCAGGAATCTATTGTAGAGGATTAGACATACCGATAGCTTCCCTTAATATGTTAAATTGCTCACGAGCCAAGGGCTTCGTAAAGATATCCGCAAGTTGTTCATCTGTTGGAACATAGGTCAGCTTGATCTCACCTTTGAGTACATGGTCTCTGATGAAGTGATGCTGAATGCTGACATGCTTCATCCTGCTGTGTTGGATTGGATTTTTGGATAAGTCAATAGCACTCTTGTTGTCGTATTTGACTTCGATTGTTTCTGTTTGTACTCCATAATCCTCCATGTTGGGGTTTAGTGTCCTAAAGACAATTGTTCTAGGATACAAACTTAATGTAAATGAAGTGTTCTTTATACCGTTTGTTTTAATGAGATATGGTTTCATAACTATATAAAGGCAATCCCTTTTTAAGAACTAAATAAAGTCTAATAAAAGGAAATCCATAAGTTTGTTTAAAGTGATTATAAAGTGTTCATACAAGCATGAAGTGAGACGAAACTTTATGATAAACTAATAAACTTAAAACCACCCCAAGTCAAGTAATATGTTTAGGATTGACATATCACTGTTGAGACTTGCATGTAACAATGTCTTCTGTCGAGACAGAAAGCTGATCTTACAAGCTTCATATATACAGATATCTGGACAGTTACATGGATCCAATGAAAAGAAGTTCATTAGGATTGGGGACTCGACTTGAGATAACAGGATGGGTAGATTCATCCTTGTCACCTGTTCATCTCATTGGTATTAATAGGTATAAGTAATCCTCAGACTCAAAGGAATGTTAATTAGTGATTCTGGATTACGGAATGTGATGCTTTGATCCTGTTGTAACACGATCCATAACAGAGATGACTCTGGGGTGTGAACGGTAGATGTTGGGTATCACAGAAAGTAATTGCAGGATAATTATACATTGGATTGAGCATTTGTCACTCCCGATAAATGGGAGATACGTCCATGGATCGCTTGTGGAAGACTCGACTCTAAATCCTTGCAAGGTGATAACTTAAGACTTGAAATACAGATTTCACTTAACCTATCTAATTGGAGTTGACTCGGCCTGTACAAGTAAAACGAACGTCTCGCTATATGTGACTTGACATTATCCATAGTCATAAGATTCAGTTCAAGGATGTAGTTGATAAAGGATCGAATTATACTATAACTAATACGGAAAGGTCAACGACAGAATCAACCTGTCTTCTTATAGCTCTGGGGGAATGTTTCGGATTTGCTAATCACATTTCGCGTACTCATTCCGTTATGCAAAGATTAAATATAATTCTGTGAAAATTAATTTAATAGTTGCATACGGCTAGAAGCAATAAGAACCTAATGGGTCACACATAAGACTTGGAGCCCAAAAGAGAAACAGATGTTAATTAATTAATGGAAGCCCAACTGAGTCCACTAAGGCCCAGTATATAGGGGGGCGATTTTCATGTAAGGAATTACATGAATAATTAATTTGATTCTTAAACAATTGTAATTAGATTATAATTGTGAATTAAATTAATTAAAGGATAAATAAGTTAGGAGTTTTAATTAGATTAAATTGCTCCTATTATTATCCTATAAGGTTACTATTATTATCTTTATATTTAAGATATAATTATAGATAATAAATAATAATTATATTCCGAATTAAATTCTTATTCAGTAACCTAATTCTATCTAACTAGGGTTTAGATACAAGAGAATATAAATACCCCCCTACCTGTGATTTTTGAAATACACAGTGCAACCGAGAGAGAGAATTTCGACCCCCCTAGTCGAGGACGAAATAATCCACCGCTTCCTACCGATTCAATTGATTTCATCTCTTTCTCTTTATCCTTGATCTTGTGTTGATTTATTAGAGACAATCTATTCTTGATTGTTTTAATACGGTTGATATCTAACTTGATTTGGGTTGTGTTTTATCTTGTGCTCGGGAACTCGGAGTAAGAGTTGTGGGCACTTTGATTGCAACGGTAGATAGAACTTCATAAAGGTATTTCCTTCTATCCCTCTTTATATGAAATAACGATTAACGTATCTTGGGTTAATGGAAATAGGTTAAAATTTTTATATTTCCGCTGCCATACGTTAGTCTTATTTTCCATCAGTGGTATCAGAGCCTACGTTAAATCCGTTATTTCATATATGAAAATTTAGAAGTTTTTCAATCAGATTGAATAAATATTTATAGTTAGGATAATTAACAAATTTATTTTGATTAATTAGTTCTAAAGATAAATAAGTTTTAATTAATTGTTAATTAAAATAGTTTATGCATATGTTCCTAATTATTTCGGTTGATAATCATTATAACAAAATCTATTAGTTTTATAGTTAGATTGATAAAAGTTAATTTTATTGATTCTAAAGATAAAACGGAAAATCTATAATAGGTTTTCTTATTTTCTGAAAATCGTTTTAAAACCGTTTTAGAACTGATATATATATATAATTATATAAAAAAAATGGACAGCAGCCCGGGTTGCGCCTCGAGGCAGCAACCCGAACTGCTGTTCGTGGTTGCTGCCTCGCGGTAGCAACCGTGGGTGGCTGGACGCCGCTACCGTAAGGCGGCGGCGGCCAGCCACGGCGCTGCTGCCAAACGGCGGCGGCTCCGTGAGTCTCGGGCCCCCTTTGCGGGCCCGACACGAGAGGACCTCTATTTATTTTAAAAATTGTTTTTAAATAAAACTGAGTTTTAAATATATATATATATATATATATATATATATATATATATATATATATGTTTCAGAAATTAATAGTTTTATGTTTTGATTATCGAATGAAAAGTTTATTTAAAAGTTTGTTTTACCTATTTGTAAATCAAAAGTATTAAATGAATTGAAATCAAAATAATTGGGACATGCATACTTAAAGTTTTGTATAGTTGTATTAATCTAAAAGGTTAATATAGAAGATACGAAACTGTTAGAATTAAAATTGGATGAAAGTTAATTTGATGTGTTGATGTGATTAACCTAAATATTACATAAAGTATTTATGTAATCAACCAATTAAATTTATTTAATTGAGTCTGTGCATGTTTGGAGTTATGGACATATTTGGACCCTCTTTTAGTCTTTTGGTATTTTTGAAATAGGGCCTGCGAGTCCTGCCTTTCTACTATCTATTGTAATTTCTCCTCTCATCTAATTCCCTTCAAGTTAATTGAAGTTTTCTTTAGTAGAATAGAAATTAATATGTAATTTCAAGGCGCCATGGAGAAAACGGAGGACCTAAAGAGAAATATGTAATAGTTAGTATTTCCCTAGGTTTGGCCCTTTATCCCGTCTCTGGCTCGACGGAATAATTTAGATGATATGTCCATAACAACAATGTATGTGTCTGATGTATGCTAAAGCAAATCAAGACTAAGTTAGATTATGAGACTTAAAATAAAAATCCCTCACTAATTAAAAGTTAAGTAAATAAGCAAGTTATTAAAATCGGTTGCCCCTCCCTAATATTATAATTCAGCCGGAAGTACTGGGGGCCTTTGGGTTGTTGAGCAAACTCAAGCTCGGGGTCTTATGGTAACACCTGAATTATCGAAAATCGTTCTTTCATGAATATGGGGTAATACTTAAATTAGATTATGATAATTGGATGAGCAAAGTCATGTTGTCATAAACTAATGGGCAATATGGTTGGGATTAATGTGAATAGCATATGAGTTACTAATGTGGTTAGTAACCCAATAACCTAGGAATCACATCAAAGATGCGATTGATTACATGAATCTACCTAACAAATGAGACTAGCTTGTTGAGCAAACTCAAGGTGAAATCTCAGGAGTTAGGATCCTAGCTCACTAAAGGATTTGCGAAATTCTTCGAATTAATATGGAGGGCTATTAATTTGGTAAAATAGTGGGAGCAATCTAAAATAAACAAAAGGCCTATAATTTTAGATTGATGTATTTTAAAGCAAATGAATAACGTACGTTTACTCTTTCTCACTCTCAGGTTATATTAAAACACTCTTAAAATCATGACTAACACCAATCTGCAAAATATACTTACCGATAACAAGTTGGACGGTTCAAACTTCACCGACTGGTATCGCAACCTCAAAATCGTTTTGAAGTTCGAGAAGAAAGGGTATGTACTTGATACACCGATACCCCTTTACCCGGCGGATGGTGCTCCCTACCAAGAATTTTATGCTTACTTGAAGCATAAGGCTGATGACGATCATGAGGGAGACATCATACTTGCATCAATGACACCGGAATTGAAAAGGCAACATGTAGAAATGGATGCCTATTCCATGGTCGCGCACCTGAAAGAGTTGTTTGTGAATCAAACTCGGTGCGAACGCTACGAGATAACAAAGCAGTTATATAGATGCAAGATGCAGGTGGGCACATCTGTAATGGCACATTGTGTCAAGATGATTGGCCTTATTACCAAGTTTTCTAGTATTGGAGATGCGATGGATCATGAACTAAGTGTAAACTTACTTCTTCAGTCCCTCCCCGAGAGTTACTCACAGTTCATCATGAACTACCAAGTGAGTGGCTTGCAAACCTCTCTTGAAGAGCTTGCAAATATGCTCGAGACAGTCGAGCCCAATATGAAAGAAAACGAGGGGATACCGGCCCTTGCTATTGAAGGATCAAAGAAGAGGAAAGGGAACTCTCCCAATCCAAACCATCCTAAGAAGGGCAAGGGGGCTATGCTCACCGAAACAAAGGGAAAGGAAGTGAAGAAGCCCAAAGGAGACTGCCACTTTTGTGGTGAAGAAGGGCATTGGAAAAGAAACTGTTTGGTGTACCTAGCTACCCTCAAGAAGGGAGAAGCCGGGACTTCAACATCTGGTATGTTTTATATTGAAATAAATACAGTTTCACAGTTTGAATCTTGGGTACTTGATACCGGATGTGGATCTCATATTTGTACAAATATGCATGAACTAAATTGGACTAGGGAATTGAAGAAAGGGAGCATAAACTTGCGAGTAGGAAATGGAGCAAGAGTTGCCACCCTCGCCATTGGAGATTATGCTTTGAGCTTGCCCTCTGGGCTTGTAATAGAATTAGGGAACTGTTTGTACGTTCCAGAAATGTCTCGTAACATTATTTCTATTAGCCGTCTTGTTGACGACGGTTTTCATATTTCAATAAAAGACAAACATTGCGATTTTTATAGAGATGGGATTTTCTATTTTTCAGGAATATCACAAAATGGGATTTATGTGCTAGATGACAAAATTTCTGTTTTCGCAATTGATACCAAAAGACATAAGCTAGATAATTCAACTTACTTGTGGCATTGTCGTTTATGCCATATAAACAAAAGACGCATGCTTAAGCTACATCAAGATGGTCTTATAAATTCAATTGATCCTGAATCATTGGAAACATGCGAAGCATGTTTAAAATGTAAAATGACAAAGACACCCTTTAGCAATAAAGGTGAGCGTGTATCAGACACTCTAGGATTAATACATTCCGATGTATGCGGTCCTATGTCAGTCCAAGCAAGAGGAGGATTCAGATACTTCATAAGCTTCATAGACGACCATACCCGATATGGTTATATCTACTTGATGAAGCACAAGTCCGAAGCTTTTGAGAAATTCAAATGCTTCAAAAATGAAGTAGAAAATCAATTAGGAAAGAAAATAAAGATACTTCGATCCGATCGAGGTGGCGAATATCTTTCAGATGATTTTCTGAATTATCTAACTGAATGTGGGATATGCTCACAATGGACACCTCCCTATACACCACAACACAATGGTGTATCCGAGAGGAGGAACCGTACCTTACTAGATATGGTACGATCCATGATGAGCATAGCATTACTTCCAAAGACATTCTGGGGCTATGCCTTAGAAACTGCCCTCTTCACCCTAAATCGAGTTCCAACTAAATCCGCTAGTTCCACACCATATGAATTGTTCGTTGGTAGGAAACCCACATTCTCATTCATGAGAGTATGGGGTTGTTCAGCATTTGTCAAACGCATAGCGTCAGACAAACTAGATTCTAAATCTGATAAGTGTTTCTTCATTGGATACCCTAAGGAAACTGTGGGGTATTACTTCTATCATCCAGATGATCAGAAAGTAATAGTATCCAAGCACGCAACCTTCTTGGAGAAAGAGTTTCTCGAAGAAACAGAAAAGGGAAGCATGATTGAACTTGATGAAGTTCAAGAACAAGAAACACCTGCTGAAACAACAGAGGCGGTTGAGGAACCCGAAGCAGTCCCATTAGATGAGACTCAAGTACCACCCATTCGTAGATCACAAAGAGTTCGTGAACTCCCAATTAGATATGGTTTTCTAGTGGGAGATGATGATGAGGTTCCCGTGTTAGACGACGAACCCGAAAACTACGAAGAGGCTCTTAACAGTCCAGATTCTAAAGCATGGCTCGAAGCCATGGATTCTGAGATGGATTCCATGTACACCAACCAAGTGTGGACTTTGGTTGATCCACCCGAAGGGATAAAACCCATTGGGTGCAGGTGGATCTTCAAAAAGAAGACTGACATGGATGGAAAGGTTAGCACCTACAAAGCTAGGTTAGTAGCGAAAGGATATCGTCAGAAACAAGGAATTGATTATGACGAAACTTTCTCTCCTGTGGCTATGTCCAAATCAATCAGAATAATGCTCGCTATTTCCGCTCACTACGATTACGAGATTTGGCAAATGGATGTGAAAACAGCTTTCCTAAACGGAAACGTGCTTGAGGATGTATATATGATGCAACCTGAAGGTTTCACATCAAAGGATGCAAACAAGGTTTGCAAACTTCAGAGATCCATTTATGGACTCAAGCAAGCATCAAGAAACTGGAACAAGCTTTTTGACGAAACCATAAAACAATTTGGTTTCGAACAAAATTGCGAAGAAGCTTGCATTTACAAGAAAGCAAGTGGGAGCTCAGTTGCATTTCTGATATTATATGTGGACGATATATTATTAATGGGAAATGACATAGCTCTACTGAAGTCGGTAAAAGTATGGTTATCTGGTAACTTCTCCATGAAAGACCTTGGTGAAGCAGCTTATATACTTGGTATAAAGATCTACGGAGATAGATCAAGAAGACTGCTTGGTCTTTCACAGGCTACATACATCGAAAAGGTGCTAAAGCGGTTTAGCATGCTTGAATCGAAACGAGGTAACTTACCCATGGTACATGGAGTAAAGTTAAACAATCATCAATGTCCTAAAACCGAAGATGATAAGAAGCGCATGGCTGTAATCCCGTACGCCAGCGCAATCGGTTCGATTATGTATGCTATGCTTTGCACTAGACCTGACGTAGCGTTCGCGTTAAGTATAACGAGTCGTTACCAAGGTAATCCGGGAGACGAGCACTGGAATGCCGTCAAGAACATTCTTAAGTACTTGAGAAGGACTAAAGACATGTTCCTAGTGTACGAAGAAGGGGATCTGAAAATAGAAGGATTTTCATATGCCAGTCATCTCATAGATGAGAATGATTTTAAATCCCAATCAGGATACTTGTTTATCTTAAATGGGGGCGCGGTCAGCTGGAAGAGTTCCAAGCAAGGAAGCATAGCTTTCTCTACGACCGAGTCAGAGTATATCGCTGCTGCGGAAGCAGCAAAGGAAGCGGTTTGGATTAAAAAGTTCATTACTGAACTTGGTGTGGTGCCTGACATTGTAAATCCCATTACACTGTACTGTGATAACAATGGAGCCATTGCGCAAGCAAAGGAACCACGGTCTCATAATGCATCCAAGCATTACCTGAAGCGATACCACATTGTAAGAGTAATTGTGGCAAGAGGAGATGTGAGAATAGAAAGAGTACCTACTGAGGACAACGTTGCAGATCCGTTGACAAAGCCCTTAACCCAGAAAGTACATGATTGTCATCTTAGTTCTACTGGGATAAGTTGTAGAAACAATTGGCTTTAGTCCAAGTGGGAGTATGTTGGGGTTTAGTGTCCTATAGACAATTGTTCTAGGATACAAACTTAATGTAAATGAAGTGTTCTTTATACCGTTTGTTTTAATGAGATATGGTTTCATAACTATATAAAGGCAATCCCTTTTTAAGAACTAAATAAAGTATAATAAAAGGAAATCCATAAGTTTGTTTAAAGTGATTATAAAGTGTTCATACAAGCATGAAGTGAGACGAAACTTTATGATAAACTAATAAACTTAAAACCACCCCAAGTCAAGTAATATGTTTAGGATTGACATATCACTGCTGAGACTTGCATGTAACAATGTCTTCTGTCGAGACAGAAAGCTGATCTCACAAGCTTCATATATACAGATATCTGGATAGTTACATGGATCCATTGAAAAGAAGTTCATTATGATTGGGGACTCGACTTGAGATAACAGGATGGGTAGATTCATCCTTGTCACCTGTTCATCTCATTGGTATTAATAGGTATAAGTAATCCTCAGACTCAAAGGAATGTTAATTAGTGATTCTGGATTACGGAATGTGATGCTTTGATCCTGTTGTAACACGATCCATAACAGAGATGACTCTGGGGTGTGAACGGTAGATGTTGGGTATCACAGAAAGTAATTGCAGGATAATTATACATTGGATTGAGCATTTGTCACTCTCGATAAATGGGAGATACGTCCATGGATCGCTTGTGGAAGACTCGACTCTAAATCCTTGCAAGGTGATAGCTTAAGACTTGAAATACAGATTTCACTTAACCTATCTAATTGGAGTTGACTCGACCTGTACAAGTAAAACGAAAGTCTCGCTATATATGACTTGACATTATCCATAGTCATAAGATTCAGTTCAAGGATGTAGTTGATAAAGGATCGAATTATACTGTAACTAATACGGAAAGGTCAACGACAGAATCAACCTATCTTCTTATAGCTCCGGGGGAATGTTTTGGATTTGCTAATCACATTTCGCGTACTCATTCCGTTATGCAAAGATTAAATATAATTCTGTGAAAATTAATTTAATAGTTGTATACGGCTAGAAGCAATAAGAACCTAATGGGTCACATATAAGACTTGGAGCCCAAAAGAGAAACAGATGTTAATTAATTAATGGAAGCCCAACTGAGTCCACTAAGGCCTAGTATATAGGGGGGCGATTTTCATGTAAGGAATTACATGAATAATTAATTTGATTCTTAAACAATTGTAATTAGATTATAATTGTGAATTAAATTAATTAAAGGATAAATAAGTTAGGAGTTTTAATTAGATTAAATTGCTCCTATTATTATCCTATAAGGTTACTATTATTATCTTTATATTTAAGATATAATTATAGATAATAAATAATAATTATATTCCGAATTAAATTCTTATTCAGTAACCTAATTCTATCTAACTAGGGTTTAGATACAATAGAATATAAATACCCCCCTACATGTGATTTTCGAAATACACAGTGCAACCGTGAGAGAGAATTTCGACCCCCCTAGTCGAGGACGAAATAATCCACCGCTTCCTACCGATTCAATTGATTTCATCTCTTTCTCTTTATCCTTGATCTTGTGTTGATTTATTAGAGACAATCTATTCTTGATTGTTTTAATACGGTTGATATCTAACTTGATTTGGGTTGTGTTTTGTCTTGTGCTCAGGAACTCGGAGTAAGAGTTGTGGGCACTTCGATTGCAATGGTAGATAGAACTTCATAAAGGTATTTCCTTCTATCCCTCTTTATATGAAATAACGATTAACGGATCTTGGGTTAATGGAAATAGGTTAAAATTTTTATATTTCCGCTGCCATACGTTAGCCTTATTTTCCATCACTCCAGCTGTTGCTTAATCCATAGGACTTGTGCCACACAGCTTCCAGCAGCAATGTACTCAGCTTCAGTTGTTGACAGGGCCACTGACGATTGCTTCTTGCTGAACCAAGACACTAGACAGCTTCCAAGGAAGTGACACCCTCTTGAAGTACTCTTACGCTCTAGCTTATCTCGTCCATAGTCAGCGTCAGTGTATCCAATGAGTGTGAAGTCATTTGTACTTGGATACCATAAACCTGCATTAACTGAGCTCTGCAAATATCTAAAAATTCTTTTCACAGCTATATAGTGAGATTCTCTAGGGCCAGCTTGATATCTTGCGCAATAACATACTGAGTATTGAATGTCATGCCTACTAGCAGTTAGATAAAGTAGAGAGCCAATCATACCTCGATATAACTTGCTGTCTACTGACTTACCTTTCTCGTTAGTGCAAAGCACACTGTCAGTACCCATTGGGGTAGATATGGGCTTACATTCTTCCATATAGAATTTCTTCAATATTTCTTTGGCATACTTAGACTGACTAATGAAGATGCTGTTCTTCCCTTGCTTAATTTGAAGTCCAAGGAAGAAGTTGAGTTCGCCCATCATTGACATCTCGAACTCAGTTTGCATCTGCTTACTAAATTCCTTGCACATAGATTCATTAGTAGCACCAAAGATAATACCATCTACGTAAATTTGTGCCAGCATGGTATCTTTACCTTTTTTCTTAATGAATAGGGTTGTGTCAGCTTTACCTCTGACATAGTTCCTGGTCAGCAGGAAACTGGTCAACCTTTCGTACCAAGCACATGGTGCTTGTTTCAGGCCGTACAGGGCCTTCTTGAGTTTATAAACGTGGTTTGGAAATTTTGGATCTTCAAACCCAGGAGGCTGACTAACATATACCTCTTCGTTTATAACTCCGTTAAGAAATGCACTCTTGACATCCATTTGGAATAGTTTAAAGTTCATGAAGCTAGCATATGCACATAAAATTCTTATAGCCTCTAACCTAGCTACGGGTGCAAAGGTCTCACCATAGTCAATGCCTTCTTGCTGACTGTAGCCCTGAGCTACCAGTCTGGCTTTGTTCCTGACTACGTTACCTTGTTCATCTAGTTTATTTCGAAAGACCCATTTAGTTCCTATGGTTTTTTGATTCCTAGGTTTTGGCACTAAATCCCATACCTCATTTCTCTTGAATTGATCAAGCTCTTCCTGCATAGCATTGATCCAGAATTCGTCGTGCTCAGCTTTGGTGAAGTTCTTTGGTTCATGAACTGAGACGAACGCAACATTGCTGAGATATCTCCTGAGCTGATTTCTTGTCATCAGGTTCTTCTCAGCAGCATCAAGAATGGACTTCTCCGAGTGTCCTCTTGGGATTTTGATCTCTTTGGGTAATGTTGAGTTTTCAGGGGTAGGTGTTTCAACAATCTCTGCAGTTTTAGATTGGTCATCAAAGGTAATCTCAGGTTCGTTTTTACCTTTGGTCAGCCCGTGTGGTAATGACTCAGCGGCTCCATTTTGATCAGCGGAAGCTAAGCATGGGTAATCTTCAACAAACTGACTTGACTTACCTGCAGGGTCAGTTTCATCGAACTCAACATGTACAGACTCTTCTACAACCTGAGTTCGTTTATTGAACACCCTATATGCTTTACTGTTAGTTGAGTACCCTAGAAAGATCGCTTCGTCAGCTTTAGAGTCAAACTTGGCAAGGTTGTCTTTCGTATTGAGTATAAAACATTTACAGCCAAAGGCACGAAAATATCCAGTGTTGGGTTTTCGTCCTTTCCAAAGTTCGTAGGGGGTTTTCTTAAGTATAGGTCTAACTAAAGCCCTATTGAGTATATAGCATGTTGTGTTGACAGCTTCACCCCAGAAATACTTTGGAAGCCTATTCTCACTCAGTATTGTCCTAGCTATTTCAACTAGTGTTCTGTTCTTCCTCTCAACTACCCCATTTTGTCGAGGAGTTCTAGGAGCAGAAAAATTATTGTCAATGCCACTAACTTCACAGAATTCATCAAACTGTTGGTTTTTGAATTCTCCGCCATTATCACTACGGATGTGAGCTAATTTTAAATCTTTGTCATTTTCAAGTTTTCTGATCAGTGTTGAGAACATCTCAAAAGCTTCATCCTTGCTACTCAGCAAGATGACCCAAGTATACCGAGAGAAATCATCTACAATGACCAAGGAAAATCTCTTACCGCCCAAGCTGAGTGGCTGGACAGGCCCGAAAAGATCCAATTGTAGTAATTCCAATGGACGCTTGGTTGAGACAATATTTTTATTTTGAAAAGACTTTTTGGTTTGTTTACCTTGCTGACAAGCATTGCACAATTGATCTTTCTCAAATCTAAGTTTGGGCAAACCCTCAACTAATTGCTTTCTTGCTAATTTGGCAAGGAGGTCCATGCTTACATGACCAAGTCTCTTATGCCATAGCCAGGAATTATCTTCCTTTGACACTAAGCATATGTTTTTCGAAAACTTCTTTTCTAAACTCAACATGAATACATTGTCAACACGAGGGGCAATTAAAATCAATTCATTTGTTCTTCCCTCGAGTATCTGACACTCAATGGAATCAAATACAACCTTTCTACCGCTGTCACACAGCTGAGCCACGCTCAATAGGTTATATTTGAGACCCCTGACTAAGGAGACTGACTCAATAGTAGGATTTCCTCCAATAGTACCTGATCCTACTATCTTACCCTTTTTATTATCTCCAAAGCTTACATTTCCACCTCGTTTATGCACAAGTGTGATGAACTGAGTTTCATCACCAGTCATATGCCTCGAGCATGCGCTGTCAATGTACCATAGCTTTGACTTCTCCACGCACCTTAGGCTCACCTGCAATTTAAACTATTCATCTTTAGGTACCCAATTCTTTTTGGGTCCTCGTTGGTTAGCATGAACAGGTGAAACATCATGTTTTATTTTGTGACGACAAACATTTATGGTGTGGCCATCTTTACCACAATAGTCACAAAAAATTACCCTTTGAGGGTATTTTCTCTTTTGGTCAGCACGATGGTGCTGAGCATACCAACACACATTTATAGTGTGTCCTCTCTTTCTGCAACAGTCACACTGACTGTTCTATTGAGTGTACTGTCTATGCTGACCAGTACCTTGATAATCAGCATTTGGATAGAACCTTTTCTTAGCCGATGTACTCAGCTGGTTCTGTATAGTTGTGATGTCCTTTCTCAGCTTCTTTGAATCTGATTGGACTTCCAAGACAAACCGATGCATGATTTTTAGGTTTTCATCTTGCCTGGTGTTGTCTTGGAGCAGATGTCGGAGGTCACTCAGTTTGACCTCTTCGATCTCATCACATCGCCTGCTGAGTGCTCTTATTTTCTTATTACACTTTTTGGTCAGTGTATAGAGATCACTCAGGGCATTAACCATTTCATTTCTGAGTAAAAGAAGAGATGTTACCTCATTGGAGTGTTCCTCTTGGTCAGATCCATCTGACTGGTCAGCTTGCTCAGATCGGTAGTGGTCAGCAGATTCTTCAGCCATGAAACAAATGTTTGCTGACTCAGTGGCATCAGCTTCTGATGAGGTTGACTCATCACTATCGCTCCATATTGCCACCATAGCTTTTCTGCTACCTTTCTTTTCTTTCTTCAGTGTGGGACAACTTGATTTAATGTGCCCAGTTTGATGGTATTCAAAGCAAGTGACAGGCTTCGAGCTGTCCTTCTTGTGTCTGCTGTCGCTGGACTCAGCTTTGTATTTGTCGCTTCTTCTGAATGGCCTTTTACTGTTCTTGTCATTCTTTCTGAACACCTTCTTCATCTTTCTAGTGAACATGGCCATCTCCTCATCATCTGATGAGTCAGCTTCTGTTGAGTCAGCTTTCATGACAAGAGATTTTTGCTTCTTGTCCTCTGACTTTTCCTTAGCTTCAAAGTTCTTCATGGAGATCTCGTGGGTCAGCAGAGATCCTATGAGCTCATCATATTTGTATGTGGTTAGGTCCTGAGCTTCTTCCACAGCTGTCTTCTTAGCTTGCCAGCTCTTGGGGAGACTCCTCAAGATTTTCTTCACCTGTTCTTCTTTTGTGAAGTTCTTGCCAAGTCTCTTAAGCTTATTTATGATATCGGTGAACCTTGAGTTCATCTCAGAGATGTCTTCATTTTCATTCATCTCGAACAGCTCGTATAGTCTTATGTGTTGGTTCACCTTGGACTCCTTGACGTTGCTTGTGCCTTCATAGGTCACTTCCAGCTTCTTCCAGATTTCCTGTGCTGACTCACAACCTGAAATTTTATTTTACTCTGCAGCATCTAACGCATAGTGAAGCATATTGATAGCCGAAGCATTATTTTGTAGTTTCTTAAGGTCATCTTCTGACCACTCAGTTTCACTTTTAACAACTTTCTCGTTGTTTACCATTTTGTAAGGAATAAATGGGCCTTGGACTATTGCAAGTCATGCACTCATGTTTGTTGCTTGAATAAAAATTTTCATCCTGTTCTTCCAAAATGTATAATTTGACCCGAAGAACAAGGGAGGCCGACTAATAGATAATCCCTCAGGGAGTATCTGTGTTGTTTGATTTCCTGGGAGGAAACGAGTGCTGTTCTCAGCCATTTACAGGGATCAGCTTAAGATAGTTTTATCTTAGAGTAGTGAGCTATTGGGCTCTGATACCACTTGTTGGTCCCGTGTAATTAGTTCCAGGGGGGGTTAGGAACTAATGTAACTTTTTCGCTTAATTATGCTGACTTAATTTAATTCCTTAAATAACCTTACTCAGTTTTGGTCAGCAAGGCTGAGCGTGATGTAAGACAGCTTTAGTCAAAGGCTGACTAGAACCGTTTTATTTGTGAGTTGGGAATTAACACTTAAGGTCATCTTCCAACTCAGCACTCTGATTACTCAGTGTCAGCTTATACGGTTTATATCCTGAGTAATTTAAACAAGCAACACATGCATATATATATTGAGAGAAAGGGTTAGAGATTACTCAGCAGTCTTATCCTGGTTCGGCCTCACTGCCTACGTCCAGTCCCCAGAATCCTTCCGGGCTTTTTCAATCCACTACTAAGCTCTTTAAAGGTAGAGCACAAACCGTTTACAAAGCAATTGAGTATGCAAGAGTACCGTTCTCTATTCGTCTACTCAATCCTACTGAGTGCTATGACTGAACACTCAGATTTTCTCTACCGCTAAGTACTAAAACCGAGTACTCAGCACCACTCTCTTAATCTTTACAATTGATACAAATTTGTTCTTACTAGATGAAGAACATTTTAGATGAATACAAATTCACTCTAGACTTTTACACAGAGATTGGATTTGGGTGTAAGAAATTTGCTTTTTCTAATCAAACAGCTTCTCTTTTGGATTTTCACTCTTGTGATGATTTTCTTTTCTGCCTGTACTTGCTTTTTCTTTTTGTAAATCGGCAAAGGATCCAAGTGATGATCTTGTCCTTTTATAGTAAAATCTGATGCTTCAATCATTTGAATTCGGACATATCCGTTGAATTCAAACGGTCTTCTTGCGTCATTCATTGGTCAGCATACAGATTTGCAGGCCAATCATGTCGTCTGAAATTAGCAGTCTCCAGGCTTGCCAGTTTCGTATTCTTGCACCAGGTTTCGTCTTCTAGCGCCAGGTTTGTCTTCTTGCAAAGCGCCAGTTGATCCATGCGTCTCAAAAAAGTCTCTTGGTGCAATTCCGAGGCTTCTGAATTGGTGTAGACCTTTGTCGGGCTTTGTCTTCTAGTTAACGGATCATTGGTGCTGTCCTGTTGAACACTAAGCTTGACTTAATTGACGTTGCCTTCGATCTTTATCTTCAACAAGGCTGAGTTACATTCTACTCAGCTTCTTCGGTCAGCCTCGTCTTCAAGCGTTTGTTCTGAAGAAGACTTTTCTTTTATTGTGCTGAGTTGTGTTCTACTCAGCTTCCGTGGCTCATGCTGACTTCGTTCTGTCTTACTTTTTATTTCTGTTCTTATTTATAATTATACTCAACATTGAACAAACATATTAGCACAATTAAATCAAAACACTTAAATTTAATTGTCTTAATCATGGGATTAACTTAAATGATTTTGTCAAATCAAAATCATGTGGAAAGGTGTTTCAACACATGTTTGGTTTGGTTTTTTGCTTTCTCATCCACCTTTCGGGATCTTGCTTCGGTACCCATACCCATCAATTTCCTTCATTTGGAAGTCGTCTATATGAATTATAGGTCATGTGCCTTGACATCCCTGAATAGAATTTGTGTTGACCATTGTTACCATAGGAAAAGTATCGTCATTAACCATCATGCACTGCTTCTTCTTCGAGAATGTGAGGACTCCTTTATTGATTCGATCCTAACATTTCTAAAACCCCAACATGAACGAGTGTTATAATTCCAAGAGTTGTGATACTTACAGTATTGTTTTCCTTTCTACGCTTCTTCGGACGGGATGACATGTCTATGTGGTAACGTGATGAATTCCTCTTTCACCAGATAGTCAAAAATCTCTTCCGTCTTTGAGATATCGAAAGTATACTGAGTTATTATTCTTTGTTTTTATTATTTCTTACGGTTTAAGGTTTTTCATTAAAAGTGGACAGACTCAGAATTCTTTCTTAGCTAGATCCACTATAGCCACCTCGTGAGTTTGGATGTCTTGGTAATAACTCCCAACAGTGATTTTCTTTCTATGATGATATTCCCTCACGAGTTCTTCATACTCGGATACTTTTTCAACCAACTCAAAGTAATCTTGGAAATCCATTCCTTGAAATTTTTTCTGATTCTTGAAATCCAGTCCTTGTTGGGCTATTTGTACAAAATTGATTTCTAGAATATTGACTCGGCAACAATGTCACATCTTCTTGAATCTACTAATAAAAGCCTCCACTAATTCCCTTTGTAATTGCATCATTCGTGACAGTTCTGTCTTGCATACTTCAGGTTCCATTCAATATAGTTATGTATGAAATTATTTCTCCATGGCTCTCGTACAGTTTCGGATGGCATCATGGTATACCATGAGAATGCTGGACTTATAAGATAACCATGAAACAAATGTAATCAAAGCATATCGAAATTAAATTCGCCTACTAACGCGTTGCATTAAAAGGTGAATTGGGCTACTTGTTCTATGGTTGATTGTTCTTCTTCTCCCGATAACAATGTAAATTGATCATATTCAATGGGATGTGGTTGTCGTGATGTGGGTCCATAAGTTTCCTCCACTATACCATAAATTCTTTGTTTGTTGTTTGGAACGTTGACATCGAATCATGTTCCATGTATAACAATTGACGCATTGAGGTGCATATCATTATTGCGATTCCTTGGAATGCCCCAAGTCCTGATGGCTATTTTTCGCATAGTGCTTTTCCTAATTGTGAGGGCATGTTTGGAATTAGTGTGGTATGACATTATTGATATTGATATATGTTTTGCTTACATTCCATTGTCCGTCTTTGAATTTTCTTCCCATCTTGATGGAGGCTTATACTGTTCGGTTCCCTTCCACCTCTCATTACACTTTGGCTTGTGATTGTTGATTCATCATCCCTAAACACTTTTTTGGGAATCTTACTAATTTCTTCTATCATGGTAACAAGTTGTTCCCTCACGTACGGTAGAGTCTTTGTTTATTTCCAGTAGTTTGACCATATTGACGTCGGTTCTCTCCATCCACGCTTGTGTCTATAGAGATTCTCTAGCATATGCCTATTGTGGCGAATTTCTTTCGCCAAACTTACTTTTAATGACGCTTTAACGCTGGCGACCATGTGGTGAAATTTATTTCGCCACAAAAGGCTTTTAGTGGCGAAATATGGATCTTATGTGGGAAAAATTTCCCCACAAAAAATGTGTTTTCTTGTAGTGCATGTAAAATGTTTTTTTTTCTGATAACTGGCATAATCGCTCCTTCACTTGGGTGTACTACTGCATTATTTTGGTATCTTGCTAAATTCCTACATGCTGCTTTCTTTTTACGTTGCTTGTTGCTTTGCTCCCGATTTGGATTTTGATAGTCTTCTACTTCGGAGGCATCATGTTCTTTTTCCATATTCTTTCTTGGTGACATTTTTATATTTTTGAAAAATACTAATTTCAACCTTGATTTGTCGGCGTTTTGCGAGCCTGTCAGGGAAGCTAATTCCCAAATTGATGTTTATGAGTTTTGTGATTTTTAACTTCTAGTATATATGATTGAGCAAAAGATTCAAGAACTGAAAAAATCTTTCTTAAGTTCCTAGTTCCATTATGGAAAGATTTTTACTAGCTCAAGCAATGGCAGCTGAAATAAGCCAACTCATGAAATTTATTTTTATTTTATCGATGTTTGGAAAATTGAATACACAAACGAAAGAACAGAAAACTAGAGAAATGTAATTGAATAACGATAAATTTTATAATGTAAACAGTAATTGAAATCGAATTAAACTTGAAATTTGGACGAGTTGATGCCTGAAAATGGCTTTAAACCAAAAGACTTGTTGATTCCTCATGCAAATAACTAGAATTTGTAATTTGAAGCTTGAATTTGGCAAATTGGTAGTTTATGAAAAATAGAATTATGATGAAGAAAGGCTTATAGAATAAAGACAAGTATGTGAGTTTTAGTATTAAGTTTTATTGTGTTGTTGCCTTGTTCAATAGAGGATCGAACCTTTTTATAGTAGTTGCTTGCATAAATTTGTTGGAAGCAAGATCCTCCACTTTAAGTGAGATTTTTATGGCATGTTCTTCATATTTCAAGGAACCATGATTCCACTGAAAATGTGAGTTTGAATTGGTTGAAGTTTTCACCACCCTAATATTTCTGAGATTTTTATAACATGTTCTCCACCTTTTTTGGAACCATATTTCCGCTTCAAAACATGGTTTGAGGGTGGTTAAGGCTGTTGAAAAAACAAATTTCCAAAGAGACGTTTTTCTCACTAATATGTACAACTGTTAGTAAATTGCTTGCTTTTCTTCGTTTTTGCCTCATAATCTCTCAACTTATGAAGACTTAAGGAATCAAGATTTCATGATAATAAACCAACATTCTTCCCATGATTCATACTCCAAACAATTCATTTTCTAAATAAAACTAAATTATTGGAAAATAGGCTTTTTAGCTTAACTCCTATACGTCTCCATCTCTTAAAAAATATTTTACAAATGTTTGGTATAAACAAGGAAAATAAATAAATAAATATTCAATTTGGATAATAATAAGAAAAAGATCGCAATCTATTTTTCTTTTGAATTATTAGTTTTTCTATACTTTACTTTTGCATTAATATTTTTAATTTTTTAAATTATGATCCAATAAAAAGCAACAAAGTAATAATATATATTAGGCAGTATATAATTATGGAATACCATGATAGTTTGTTCATATATATAAATATACCTTAGGATGCTCTCATGTGACCCTATTTTATTTGATTTGATTTTTGGTGAATAATATTTTATTAATAATATAAGATCTGTAAATAGATACACTCAATTACACTAATAAGTATGGTGTGTTTCCTTGTGATCCTTTCTTACCTTGGAAGCAAATCAACCAGGATAATTAAGGCTAATTCAGGTTGTGACACTCCTTAATTAAACTCCAAAGCTGCAGTCCCTATATATATATATAAAATTTCACTCCTAACCAAGGTTATCAAACCTAGACCAGCCTGACCTGTTCAACCGGATTGAACCAGACCCGGTAGGTTTTCCGGTCTGGAGGAAGCCATTTTGTTACACCTTATAAAACTGCTTAAAAATCGGTGAACCGGCTGGTTGAACCGGCTGCCCAGTTACGGTTCTACGGTTTAAATGGTTCAATATTTGAACTGTAATATTTTTAAAGAAAAATCAAAATCCAATTAAGAAAAAATTAATTTGGGTGAATAATTAATAAAACATTTACTAATTTAGTATTTTTTTTATCTTAAATTTAGATATTATATTGGCTTAATGCATCTTTACACTCTTAAACTTGGCACGTTTTGCCTATTGGCACTCTGAACTCTTAAAAGAATCTATCACACACCTATAGTTGGCTTCAAAAACCTATTACACACTTATAGTTGGTTTTACAAACTTATCACATACCTATACTTGGCTCATTCAGATCTCCTGCATACAAAATCGTAGATCTATAATTGAGGTGGCACGCATGCTATATGAAAAAAGAAAAGCGTGTGAGTTCATTCTGTATGTAGGAGGTCCGAATGAACCAACTATAAGTGTGTGATAGGAATTTAAAACCAATTATAAATGTGTGATAGGTTTATAAAGTCAATTATAAGTGTATGATAGGTTATTTTAAAAGTTCAGGGTGTCAATAGGCAAAACTTACCAAATTTAAGGGTGTAAATATGCATTAAGGTTATTATATTTTTATATTAACAATTTATTGTTATGTTCATAATTTATTTAATTTATATTTTAGTACAAAAAAAATATTGTTATGATTATTAGTATAATTTTTATTGATATTATCAACATTTTAGTTTTACATTTTTATTATATTTGTAGGTGAAAGAAAACTAAAATTGTTATTTTTTTTCAGGATTATTTAAACACAATTCAACCTTAAACCCTTAATTATCTGGTTCTTCTGATTCTTTGACCGGTTTGATTTTGATAACCATACTATTAACATTTCACTGTCACAAAAAAAAAAAAAAAAAAAACCTTTGAAATATGTTAAAAGAAAAAAAAAACATGAAATTATATTTGGCAGGTTAGAATATTATAAAATGGGAAGATGTTAGTTTAGGAATTTAGAAAGGGGTTAAATGCGGCCTTCCTTCCTTGGAGAGTGATGTTATAAACAATATGGAAAAAGTAATTGGGGAGGGAGGCGGGTAATTATGCGACGATTGTGGAAGGTGGGGCAAAGCCAATTATATAATGTGGTACAGTGCACAACACCATATGATGTGATGTCTCTCATTCTATTGTATATGTGTATATGCATGCGCATTAATTAATACTTGCCAAAATGCACTATGTGCGCTCCATACTTTTTCTCTCCCTTGTAGTATCACATTAATTCTTATTCAATACTAATACTAATACGCTCCTTATTAACCATTTCATTTCCATTCTATCAAAACGCCCTAAACAATATTTTAAACGATTTATTTTTATTACTCCTTAATTAATTTATTCATTTATCAATTGCTTTTTTTATGAACTGAATATTAATTAGAGAAGCGTGTGAATACCATTCTTCACAATCAGTCACAGAATCAGAAGCTTTAGCTAATACATGTGTTGCCTGATTCGTTGATTGCGGAAAAAAATTGAGACAACAGTTATCCAAACTACCCAATAAAGATTTACAGTCATCTATGATTCCATCTAACGATGAGTTAACATGCGAATGATGATGTGTAAGAAGCTGCAAATCTGTCTGAAAAAGTATGTGAGACATGTTTTGTCGCTTTACCAATGAAGAACTTCCTGAGATGTCATTGCTTCCGCTGTCAGTGGCTCGAGTGGACTTTCGGGAAGCTCATTGCCAAAAGCCAAAAATGATCTACTAGCATCCCTCTCAATGAAGTTGTGCCCCAGAAGACCAGTACTGTAGAATATTGCGGCTTCAAAATTCACTTTGGCGAATCCTGGCAACAGAGGCAACCACCTAGTTGTTACTGTCAAAGTCGGGCAAATAGTTGTATGAATCTGTATCTGTTGCTGCTTCCACCTAAAGAGGAATATCGTGGCATTGGTAAACAGGACGAGTGTTGTATCAGTCTGTTTCTGCCATAACCAGTTATTGCAAGCACACCAACAAAGTGTTGTCGCGACTTCCAATTGCTCCTTAGAGTAAACCGATGTCACATAACCCTAAAAGCTGGGGAAACTATCTACCAATGAGCTGTAGTCGCCCATATCACAAAAGTTCCAGACCATCCTCACCCGCGGACAGCTGACCAGGACATTGAAGACATCCTCCGCACTTGCCCAGCACCATGGATGCGTTTGGTCCACCAGAACCCGTCTAGTTGCTAGTGCTACAAGCTTAGGCAAACAACCAGACACTGCCATAGCATATTTTTAACCTTCGGTGGAATGTGTAAATTCCAGACACCGCTCCAGAGCGAACCCGGATGTATAGTCTCTCGCTTCTGCGAACTGGAATAACCACTCCTCACGCAGTACCAATTATCTAAAATGGTGTCTTACATAAGATAAACAACTGTTTTATCAAACCTTTGTCGCGCTCACTCAATAAATACCAACCCCATTCATGTCTCACTGCTCGGTAATCGATGATTTTAAACTAACCATATTATCAAGTGTTTGTTATTCTTAAATAAAAAAAATAAAAAATTTAACTTGAGTTTAATATTCATAGTTAACTATTTTATTATACGAGTAATTAATATATTAATTATAATCAATTAATAATTAAATTTTTTCAATTTAAAACATTAATTAATGATTTAATGTTAAACTTAAAATACATTTTTTATATGGAAAGAAATATTAATTATCAATATCTCTAACGTTTTATTCCTGAACAGTAAAAACTCCGTTATGGATATAAAATAAAAGTTAAGTTTCCTTTAGTAAAGTTTAATGATTTATGGAGACCCCACAATCCCTACATTTGTAACTAATTTACCGCAAGAAATACTTTCCTATATATATTACTACTAACATATTGCACCCCTCCTCACTAAATTACACACTCCCAATTTTTTCTCCATAGCCAAAACTCATGGCTTCCTCTATCTCCTTTTCCTTTTTCTTTCTTCTCTCCCTTTTCTTTACACAAATTTATGCCAGAGATGTTCAGTTTTTCAGCAAGGTCTCTCCGACCACCACCACCGGAATAATCCCCGCCAAAGATGAGACCTTTAACAAACAAGAACAAGACCCATCCTTCATGCAAGAAACCCAGAATGCCTATGGTCTATATGGTCAAGAACAAGAATCCACCCAGTCTCAGTTCCCCACCACCACCAAACTCGCCGGAAAGACACCCACCTCCGAAACTCCGACGACCACTTACACCCCTTACAAATCCCAAACCCAAGAAGGATACACCAATTACCCGAATTCCAACTCTAATAATAATTATTACAGCAATGAACAATTCTCCGACAATGCCTACGGCGAGCAGCAGCAGAATTCCGGCGAGAGTAACTACGCCGCCGATTTGGGTAACCAGAACTACAAGAAGAATAACTATTACGGCTACAATAATGGGAACAAAAATGTGGAGAGGCAAGGGATGAGTGACACCAGATTTATGGAGAATGGAAAGTATTATTACCCAAACCAGAACAATTACTACCCAACCCAAAACCAAAACCGAAACCAAAACCAAAATTCGAGGAGTAATTATGATTCAAGGGCTTACAATACAAACAATAATGAGAATACTTATGAGTTCGATAATTCCATGGAGAATTTCCAGAACCAGAACCAAGGGGAATTCCAGGAGAATGACCAGTATGTGCCTTGATGAGCTCGGTTCGGTTCGGTTCGGTTTATTATTGGATGGTTTTAGATTTTAAATTATGTTTTTAGTGGGGAGTTAATTATGATTATATATATTATATATAAATTGATTTATTATATGTTGTTTAGCTTATGATGTTTCGGGATTTTAATTAAACTTGTTATCTTGGTTTGCTTTTCCTTTTTGGTATGAAAAATATTTAAGTTAAATAAAAATTGTATATTATAATCTATATTTATGCTTTTGGTATGAACCATTTTTATTTGTTTTTACCATTAATTTAATAATGGAATAGTAGCAGGTAACATATAATATTTCAATAAATTATATGGATTTTAGTTGAAAATAGTAAATACCATAAAAAGAGCAGGCGGAGATTATTTAGTTTGGGAGATATGAGTAGGTGTGGGCCACAAAAGTCACGCTAAGACCGAAGTGTAGGAATAATTAGTAATTACTACATATGAATGGGTGTTCGAAATCACTATATATTCTAATTATATTCACCAACTCACTTCACTTGCCAATTGGCACCTAATATTGTAAAATTGATGTTACCGACTTTATACTAATTAATTTCCATGTGTATAAATACACATTTTCTAATTATTTCTTAACAAATTAAAAATACCAGTGCTATTAGCAGGTTGCAGAGCTAGGAATCATATATGGTGGTCAAATTTAGACTTGTAGTTGGGTAATTCTTTGAAGTCAGACCATTAGGGATGGATTAAAAAGAATTAGCTTTTAACATATTAAAATTTTGTTGTTTTAGTGTTACGGCTAAAAAAATTAAAAGTGATTAACGTGAAATGAGTAGATATATTTAATTTTCTATAATTAGTTATAAAAAATTTATAATGTTCATAAATTAATTTAATTCAGAAATTAAATTATTTGAGTATCAAAATAAAAAATTGAATTTTTTTTTATGGAAAAGAGATATAATAAAAATGAGTTAGAAAAGGTTATAAAAATAAAGAGTCCATTAAAAGTAATTAATAACAGTGACATAATTCTATAATTATTTGAAAAATAAAGTTCATATAATAAATAAAAAATTTATAAAATGAAATGAGATTGGTAAATCCAAGACCTCTTAAGCCAACCAAGCTACTTTAAAATGTTGAAATAATATTAAAAGTTGGTATGTTGGAATGTTGGAATGTAATTAATGTTGTAATATAATGCAATATAATAGTGATTCTATTACAATATTTAGTTAGCAAATTTTTTTTTAAAAAATTGATGAAACGTAATTACTATTATAATATTTATATAAATATAAACCAATATTAGAAAGATCACAAAAAAAAATAGAACTACTGCTACTTAAGAGTGTCGAGAGCTCCGATTTTTTCGAACTGGTTCCGCCTCTAACTACGGCTACTTAAGAGTGTTGAGAGCTCCGATCAGACTGGTTCCGCCTCTAACTACGGCTATGCACAACCTTTTTCTGTTAATTATTATTTAATTAGCTAATAAAATTTTAGCTAATTAAGCATAATTAACTGTGCTCTTTTATGCATGAGAGAGAGGAAGTGGAGGGGGAATATTATCCATACCCATATCATGTTGTCTGAATTCTAACGCCTACCCATATATAAATTAAATTACATTATATAAATTAATTATCTAATTAAACAAACGATTTAAAACTTACATTACGGAATGGAATATGAAGCACTAATTACCTGCCCATTAAAATAACTTAATTACCATAAAAACTGTTCAGCTAATCAATCTATGACTCAGTGTACAATAACGGTCCAAATTAAATAACACAAATTAATTAAGGGTGAGTACGGATCTGTTTTGTTAGAAAAGAAATCAATCCGAACCGAGTTACATTTTCGATTTGAAAAAAAAAACCCGTACATGATAAAAAAAAAAAACACATTCATTAAAGGAACATTCTGAATCACTTTAAAATTATTAATCTCGTAATTAATACATTTACTGTAGAAAGGTTAACGCATACCTTAAAGTCATTAATTTCACGAGTAATACCATCAAGTCTCAATGGTTAATCTTCCCCTTAAAAATTTGATGTTATGTTTAGGTTGCAACAAAAACTAATTACTGTATTATAATTATATCTAAAGTGTATTAAAATATACACGAATCAGCCTCTGAAACCATAGGTAGAAACATGAATTCAAATAAAAATAGTAGAGTAGGTAAGCATATTGACATTCCAAGTAGAAATTGATAAGCAAAATGGGTTTAATTTGCTATCCGTGAATGGTGGACTGACTTTTTCTTTAATTAGTTTCTTCAAACTTTAATAGCTCTCTCTTTTGAGTCTTTTGCC
This sequence comes from Euphorbia lathyris, assembly GCF_963576675.1. NCBI lineage: Eukaryota > Viridiplantae > Streptophyta > Magnoliopsida > Malpighiales > Euphorbiaceae > Euphorbia > Euphorbia lathyris. The sequence continues at coordinate 66,984,643 of NC_088915.1, forward strand.
TTTTTGACTAAACACTTTCCCTATTTTATTGATTCTCTTCACAGTTTTTATTTTCATATATTTTATATTTGTCAAAATTCTCTAATTATAACTTTAGAGAATTTTTTATTAGTTACCTGGTTTAACATAATTATAGATATATGCTCATTTAATCAGGACAAAATCGGATTGATTTCAATTTGCAAGAAACTCAGACAATAATTGCATGTCTTTTTTGTGGAACGAAAGATAAAGATTTTCTTTCATTCCACAACTTGTCCAACTTCAACTTGCAAAGAAGTCGGACAAAGATTGAGAATTGTATGTCAATATACTTTCTGCAAGTTTGCATAAAAAATGCAGCACACCTAGATATGATGCTTTTCGTGGGAATTTCGTTTTCAGGAGAGATTCCCACGACACTGCTCCCTACATGAAAGTATTGTATAAGGGGGAAAAAAATCTAATTGGTACTCAATTTTAATTATATATCCATTTTACTCTTCAATTCTTCAATTATGAACTTACCTCCTTCTCCTCCTATTCTACATTTCATAATAACTTACCTCCTTCTTCTTCAATTCTCAATTATCTTACCCCCTTCTCCTCCTCATTCATTTCTTTATTTTCTAATCCATTTCTTTGATTCTGTAATACCCCAATATATATATTTAAATAAGTTGATAAAATGAATTAGTTGGAAAGAGTTAAAACTGAAATATAATTATTTATGAGAAAATTTTAAAAGATATTATAAATATAGGGATTAATATAAAAATTTGGCCAATATTAAGCGAATGAAGAGCTTCATGTTTCCTAAATATTGAAACTTCTTCTTCTTCCTTTCAAAAACACTTGTTCTACCTCATTTTTCCTCATACGGAATTCGTTTTTGACGTTCTTTATACCGAAATGAAGCTCTCACCTTTATCTTCAGGTACATGTAATTTTTAATGTGAGATTATGAGTTTTTAAAAATTATTTAGAGAGAGAAAATTTACCACTTTTGTTATCTTCTCTATTTCTCTACCATGTGTTCATTTTTTTTACAATTCTAACATAAAAAAATGGACTCAAGAGGTCGATTTTACCTATGAGTACAATAGTTTTTTTATGCATGCAATGAAGTCTGAGTTATACCGAAAAAAGTAAAAAATCTACCAAAAGTTCAGTTTTCTGGTCGAGTTTGGGTGTTTTAAGAGTAGTTATGGACTGTTGGAATCATAAGAAACAAAGGTATAATTAGTTTCTCAAAACAACCAACTTTAATTTTCCGGTTGGCGGATCCCGACTGCTGGTAATATTTTCCAGTGACATACAAAACTAGTGCAGAAAAATAATTTTATTAACTCCAGAATATTCTAAATATAATTTGAAGCAACATTAATTCTTAGACCTTGGTAAAATTCCTTACTGTTTAGTCTTTATAAATTACAAAAATATAATACTTGGATGAAATTGAGGAAAATAAATTAAGTTAAGTCAAATAATTTTTTGGATCCTGATTCAAATAAAATTCAAAATATATAAGTTGAAAATAATGGTTGATGAGAGATTAAACTGGGCATAATTAATTAAGCATGCTCTTAAAATCCAAAAATATTAAAATCGGTATTCTACATTTTAAAATTTAATTTGAGAACATCTATAATTTTCTAGATTTTCATTAGCTTTATTAGCTTTTCACTTTATAAATATAGAATTTTATCAATAAAAGTTATATTTCCATTCTCAAGGATTCCAAGAATACCAAATCCGATATTCTTTCCATTGGAATATATAATTTAAAGATACTTAGGTAATTATCGTAATTTTCAAAGTTTTCACCGGAATAATGGTATTTCATTGGTAATTATCTCGTGTTTCTGTGAAATTTGCATAACCAGTTTCTCCCCTTTTATAGGCTAAGTGAGGAAGGCCTAGGAAGGAGAATTTGTCTACAAGAAACACTTCCAGTATGCAAGGCATAGGCATTATGATTTAACACCAAAACTAACATTGGTGAAACATCAAAACAACTTATTGTGACAGACAAAGCAGATTAACCTCTGTATATAAAATTATTTATCCTAGATATAAGCTCAAAGTGTATCTTCCCCTATGGTAACATTAAAAGGTCAAGGCAATCCCTATTATAGCAAAATAAGCTGGATGAAGGGAAGCAGTAAATAAACAATAAGTAGAGTGTTACAGACAGCAATATCACCATGTGAAGATGTCAACAAAATATCAAGCATGGATAATGTCAACAAAATATACTTAAAAATCCAAAACAGAGCTAACATAAATAACATTGCATATTTCAGGAGTTAAAGATGTGGTTGAAGGAAAGCCAAATTCATCTTCGAAGGTATTGATTAAAATGCACATACGTACATGATGCAAAATTTGTAAAATATTGTATAGGTCCTGCAAATGCTTAATTTTCAGATATGTTGAAGTAATATGTACTGGTCTATTCTTATAGCATCTATTTTCACAAATCCTTGGTAGCGTACACCTTGTTCTTAACCTAACTCACAGAACATATGAAATTGGGGAAGAATTTTAAAATCCAGTAACGCCTCTTTCCAAAGAGTTCAAAATATTTGCTAAATAGGTAATCATCCAAGAAGTTCTCTCAATTATAGAGCTAACTTAAATTACAAATTTGGTTTGAATATTCAAATCTTACTATTCTGCGTCATTTCCCTAAAACAATAAAATCAGTTCTGAAATAAAAAAAATAACCAAAATCCAAACAAGAGCTAACTTACCTTAAATGAAGACAAACTAGAAGAAGAAGGTTGTATAATTCCTTTCCGCAACCAGACAGGAACCCATAAACTCAATCGACTTCAACGCTGCAACAATTTGGAGAAAGAAATTATAAACAGAACGAGTAAGAGAGAGGGTTCGATTTTAGGGTTTTCAGAACTAGAACTGGAGAAGAGGAACACCCATCTTGCGTAGAGAACTGGAAATCGCTGTTGAAACACCTTTCCACATGATTTTGATTTGACAAAATTATTTAAGTAATGATAAAAATATTCTAACACATTAAATTTAAATGCTTTGATTTATTACACTAATGTGTTTGTTCAATGTTGAGTTTAATTGTGTACAAGACATTAAGATTAAAAAGCCCAAAGGCCCTTAAAGTGAAAGTCAAGCCCAAGTCAACACATCAAGACTATTCGGCCCAAGAGTTCAAAACAAAGCTGTATCAAGTAAAACGACGACTCAGCAAAAGAAGGATCGAGAAGCCTTCGAAGCAAAAGATTCAAGTGGAAGTTGCTGAGTTGGACGACAATGCAGTCTGGACAGCGGCAGACAACGATCAACTTCCAGACAAAGTAATTCTACTTTGGGTAAAGTTCATAAGACGCAGGAAGCTGTCTCGTGGACTTTACCTTAAATGTCGAAACATTCTGTTTCAAGGACGAAAAGCTGCCGTGGACAGAAGATGTGTGAATCCTATTGGCCAACGACGCTGAGCACGCCCAGAGTGACAACGACAGGAAGCCGTTTCCCTCCAACGGTTATTTCGAAATTCGAAATGACTAGGTGCCTCAAGTGTCACTATATAAAGGCCATCCATTTGCTTCAATCGATGCAGATCTTCAATTAGTCAAAACGCTGACCAAATTCATACTTGAAGTTTCTGTGAGAAAAGCAAAGCAAATACCTTACACCAATTTCTATATTATCGTGTAAAAGTCTAGAGTGATTTTCAATCATCTAAAGTGTCTTAGCAATTTCTAGAAGAATAGAAAGGAGAGGCTGAGTACTCGGTTATAGTACTCATCGTAGATATAGGAGTGAGTAGAGGTATAGATGAAGGTACTCTTGTTATACTCAGCTTCTATCTGTAAAATGTTTTGTGCTCTACCTTTAAAGAGCTCAGTAGAGAATTCAAAAAGCTCGGAACGAGTTCCGGGGACTGGACGTAGGCGGAGAGGCCGAACCAGGATAAGTCTGCTGAGTAATATCTTTCTAACCCTTAAACTCCTTTAATATATATTGCTTGCTATAAAACTGACTAAGTAAAGAACTCACGCTGAGTTAAGTCTACTAAGAAACTGAGTTCAGGAATAGACTCTAAGTGCTATTTCCTGACTCAAGTAAAGAAGCAGACTTAGTCACAAGTTGACTAAGCTTGTATCTTGAATCTACTTAGTGACGCTGTGTAAACCTTTTCATAAGAAAAGAAGTCAGCCTTAACGGACAAAATTTTAAAATAGTTCCTATCCCCCCCCTTGGAACTAACTTGTCACGTTATAAGGGACCAATAATCGCTAGAGGAGGAAGATGGGAAATAGCCATCGCGGTAGTGTGGTGAGAGTGAGTCGTTTAGGGTTGAAAAATTATAAGAGCCCTATTCATATTTTTTCTTTATTTAATATTTTTATATTTTATTTATATTATTTTATTTTCCTCAAAAACATTATTCAACGGAAATTTGTAGGACCATAAAAAAAACGTCAAAAACTTTTGACGAAATAAATTCCATTAACATAAACATCAGGATTAAGGGCGGGAATTCTCCCGCCAAACATCTTGACAGAAATTTACGTTCTATCAATAGTTTTGACATTTACAATATTGATGGAAATTCCGTCAAAATTTCTGACACAAATGATTCCATTAGAAATTTCCATCAGCAAATGACTATTTTCTAGTGTGTGTGTATATATATATATAGTGTAAATAATCGAGAACAATATTTCATTATTTTCTCATTTGAAAGTTTACATCATTTTCGTCATCATTTGAATCTTCTTCATGAATATATTTCATTCATCGTACATTTTCTCATTAACATTATTCGACGTCCTTCATTTGAATATTATCCTTTCATAATTTTGTAAATGTCTGAATAAATCTGAGAATCAGATAAAATCCTAATTTCTCAAAATAAATAATGCTGATTCATCTATTGTGTTAGCATCGTAGTAATTATTTAGGGTTGAAAGTGGAGTAGAATTCACGAAATGAACTGATTAAGCAATGCTTAAGATATTCTGAACTACGGCAAAGTAGATAGAAAGTTCACAAATGCTTTCTCTGAAGGATATGGTAGTGATGTGTATTTTACGTATACGTGCTTGTGAAGGCAAGTCCATCTTAATTGTGTATCAAGTAATAAAGTGAAAGTAGAGTATCGTTCCTACGAGGATGATGATTATAATTACCAATCTTTTTACTTACTATCTATTATTTAAACAATCGAAATGTAGAGTTTGTTGGGTAACCGAATTAAAATTACGTTACCAAGTGATTGTGAATTACACAAATTGAGAATAGAGATTACTTATAATTGAAGAAACTAAGACTTTTAGCTTCACTTAACCTCTGTGCTTGGCAATAACACTTAATCTTTTTCAAGTTGTTTTATCTTTTTTAAGATGTCAGTTTTTCTTATTAACTAATAGATTTTCGAGTTATAAACTCTCGATTAATTACTCTACCTTGGTCCAGCTAAAGTAATTAATCTAGATAAGCATTAAGTTTTATTAAATCTAAACCTTTTAAAACTACTTTACCTTGGTCCGACTAAAATGATTACTTAAGATTTAATAAAAACATTTCGAGCTAGTAGTTCTAAACTTTTGATTAATTACTTTACTTTGGTCCGACTAAAGTAATTGATCTAAAGAAATATTAAGTTTTCTTAATTCCAAACCTTAGATTTATTACTTCACTTTGGTGCGGCTAAAGTAATAAATCTAAGATAGTATTAATATTCATGAAAAACCTTGGAAAACAAATAAGCCACACTAAATGGTCATTAGGTCCAACTTATGAGTTTCGATTAATCAATTTAATCATGGTCAATATAAACGATTAATTATATTCGAGTTGGGATTTGGTCCATCTCCAACAAGCATTAAGAATCATAAGTTAGCTCTTAAATGGATAAACACAGCTTAATTAGGTTAAACGTGATTACCATATAATTAAGGTTAAGATCTGCTTTTAGCCTTAGTTAATAGGGTTTTAGCCCATGATTAGATTAAAACTCACCTTAGAAAGATAGATAATGGAGTTCATAATAATAAAAAAGATTAAAGTTTAGAAAAAACCTTAGTGACGATTACCGAACGAACTTCCTTGGTGACTTGAAACTTATTTTTATTGGATGAACTTTTACACAAACAACAAGTTAAGAATATAAACAACAATTACAAGTGATTCTTGAAGAGAAGAATCAACAAACTAGCATTAAAAGGGGGGAAGAATTAAGCATAAGCTTGATGTGTCTTCAAATGGTTCCTAATGTCTTCTTTTATAGTGAGAAGTCACATGTAATCCCCAAAATCAAGTCTTTTTATGTTCCCCAACTGCCAAACCTCCTCATTTATGGACTGGAGCAATTATCCATCGATTTTTGACAATTTAGAAATTCAAACTATGTAAGAAAATCTCTGCACACTTTCTGTAGGCACCTCGACGAGGTGCAGAGACTTAAATGAATAGCCATGAAATCTAACATAGTATTGCCTCTCAAATAGGAGAAAATATATTATTGATACAGAGCTCAGATTTATCTAGTTTTGTTATACTTTTATGTCTATGTTCTATTTTTGGTTTAATCACATTTAAGAGAGTGTTGCCTCTCAAATAGGAGAACAAAGTCTATTAAAAGAATTGTTATTTTAGATAATTTTCAAACGGAGAGACCATCATACACTTAGTTTTATGGGGCGGTGTGGATGACAATTAATGGGTAGTGACAAACAGAAAAATCCGAGATATTTTTTATACGGGTTATTTACATGAAAATCATATCTGATTATAAAATTACAATTAAATCATATTACAAAATTTAATTCTCAATATATCATATATATTATAAATAAAGTATGATTTTATATCCTAATTTATAAATTTTAGACCTTAATTCATAAATCCTAAGCTTAAAAAAATATATTTTAGACTCTTAATTTTTAAAACACAGTTCTTAAAATATATGAAAAATAATAATTTTCTTAATTTGATATTATTTAAATTATTTAAATTAGTATTTGATAAATTTTCCTTTTCATATTCGGTTAGCCCACGAAAGGAAATTAAGTCCGAATTAGAGGTGTTGGAGATGTGATAAAAATCTAATTCACTGAATTTGGAGTTAAAGGCAACTTTGGGCCTGTACTTACCCGACATGGAAGTAGAGACTTGAAATTGAATTAGTTAGAAATCAATTTGAGGGAGGAATTCAACTTTCTTTGAAGAAAATAATGCCTTTAATTTGCTTCATTATTGCAAAAATATCAATTAGTCTCCCAATTTTTTTTTTCATTTTATAAACATGTGTAATACATGGAGTAATTATTACATCCATATTTTAATTGGACCAATTTTATAATAATTATATTTTTTGGCCTAATTGTATAGTTCGTGTAATTAGGCTAATTTTGTAACTAATTACGTTTTCTGACCTAATTTTGTAACATTGGGTAATTAGGTCAGAATTGATAAAATTTGAATTTCTAGTCTAACTAAATAGTTTGATTAAATTTATTAATTTGTGATTAATTAATTAATTTTTAGTTCAACCATTAATTTGTTGATTATTATGTTTAATTAGTTAAGTTGATTGAATTAAAAGTGCACAAGAGGAAGCTTTGCTTAAGCTTAAGGATGAGGATGGTAATTGATATGAGTCTGAGGATGGTATTGAGAATATTGTTACTTCGTTCTATCAGCAGCTGTTTACATCATCTGACTCTGTATGTCTGTAGCGGGTTTGTGATACTATTGATTCTAGATTGTTTTTGGTTGATACTGATATGGTGGTTGCCAGTGGCCGAGCCAGGACTCATACATCGGGGGACTTCACTGTAGGTAGAATTTTTTTTTCCAGAAAATTGATTTCTACTAAAGATGTGTATTTATATACAAAAGTTGTTTGAGAATTTTTTTTCGATATATTCACTAGCAATTGATTGAGCTAAAATCTAAAAATACCTAAATTAATAGGATTTTTTTTATCACATTTAGAAATTATAAAACTAGAGATAAAATAAACAATAAAAAAAATTGCTTGAAAGTTAGAAGTTAAATGAAAATGAAAAAAAATTGGGCAATTGAAATTTCAAAAAAAATATGGAGCAATTTGGAAAATTTTTCCCAAATCCACAACCTTTTCCTGCGTATTTAAAAGAAAATGAGAGAAAGAAGTATTTCTAATAGATGGATAGGGGTAGAATTGACATTTCCATCTTTAATTTTTTTTAAGTTAACCTACTCAAAACGACGTCGTTTTGAGTAGGTTAACTTAAAAAAAAAGTTAAGGATGGAAAGGGCAATTTTGCCCTTCCATCCTTTTACAGACAGAAGAAGTCTTCTTCTTCATCTTCCAGCCGCCATGGCTGGAGGGGCTCCAGCCATGGCGGCCCCCTAGCGGACCCAGGGAGAAAACCCCATCCCTGGGTTTTCCGATGGGGCCGGAGGGTCGGGAGACCCTCCCCTACCCCCTAGCTCCACCCCTAGTGGTTGCACATGAGGAAGTTAAGGCTGCTTTAGATCAAATGCAGTCGACTAAGGCTCCTGGACCTGATGGTATGCCGGCTTTGTTTTATTCCACATATTGGGACATTATTGGGAATGATGTATCAGAGGCTGTCATGAATATTCTCAATGGTTCGGCTTTTCCTCCTAATTTCAATCATACCTACATCACTTTAATTCATTTACAGTCTCCGAGTTCTATGAAAGACCTTTGTCCCATTAGTTTGTGCAACGTTATATACAAACTTGTCTCTAAGGTGGTGGCTAATCGTATAAAAAGGGTGTTGGATGGTCTTATTTGTCAGACTCGGTGTGGGTTTGTGTCTGGGAGGTTGATTACTGATAATGATCTTATTGCCTTTGAAGTGTTTCATATGATGAAATATAAGTGTCATGGGAGAAAGGGTTTTTGTGCGTTAAAGTTTGATATGAGTAAGGCATATGCTCGTGTTGAATGGTCTTTTGTGGAAATGGTCATGAGGAGGATGAGATTTCCAAGTGGATTTGTTGATCTTGTGTTAAGATGTGTCTCTACTACTTCTTTTTCTTTTCTTATAAATGGGGTGTCTAAAGGCTTTGTTAAGCCTAGTCGGGGTCTTCGTCAGGGAGATCCTATTTCACGGTATTTGTTTTTGTTGTGTGCGGAAGGGTTTTCATCTTTGATTAAGAAAGCAGTAGTTGACAGATGTTTACATGAGATTATTCCGGGTCTTGGTGGTCCTATGATTACTCATTTATTTTTTGCTAACGACTCTCTTATTTTTTTTTTCAGAGCATCATTTGAGGAGATGGTTGTGGTTAAGGAGATTATTGCACTCTATGGGCAGGCTTCGGGGCAATGTGTGAATTTTGACAAATCTGAGACCAGCTTTAGTTCTAATCTATCGGTGGAATTCAAAGAGAGTTTAAGAGGCTTTATGGGGGTTAATGTCGTTGATGCTTTTCCGAAGTATTTGGGTCTTCCTACGATATTAGGAAGGTCTAAGAAGCTCATTGTCAAATTTTTAAGGGATCGTCTTCTTAAGCGACTTAGTGGATGGAATGAAAGTTTTCTATCTAGGGGTGGTAAAGAAGTGCTTATTAAGGCGGTTGCGGTTGCCATTCCTCAATATGTTATGAGCTGTTTTCTATTGCCTAAGACTCTATGTGAGGAGATGCAAGCTATGATTTCCGGCTATTGGTGGGGTGATTGTAATGGTAAGCGGGCTATTCACTGGGCTAGGTGGGATATTCTTTGTTCTCCTAAGGCTGTTGGTGTCTTGGATTTCGACACTTATTTTCTTTCAATCAAGCATTATTGGCTAAACAACTTTGGAGGATTATTGATCAACCTTTGTCTTTGTGTGCTCAAGTGTTTAGAAGCAAGTATTTGAGGAACCAATCTTGGCTGGAGATTTCCGAGAGACCTGCTGATAGTTTTTTGTGGAGAAGTTTGTTAAGCGTTAGGCATGTTTTATTGCAGGGTGGCCTCTGGCGTGTGGGCAATGGATCCTTTATTCGGATTCTATCGGATAGATGGATTCCTTCATTACCTTGTGGACGTCCTTTATCTGTTAAGTGTGCTGCTCCTTCGGAGTTTGTTGAGTCATTAATTATTGCAGGTACTGGGCTTTGGAATTCTAGGGTTGTGAAGGATTGCTTCTATGAGGATGTGGCTGATTCTGTTTTGGGTCTTCCTTTACGGCCACTATGTCACACCCGACCCTAGATGACCTCAAGCGGCATCGGATGTGAAATAGAAAGAGCACAATCGACAAGTAAGAGTCTCCAAATATCATAAATGGCGATTCTACTGGCCTGGTTCCCATGATGGCAGTTATGAGGTAAAATCTAGCTATAGAATGACGATTAAGATAAATAGAATTTTCAATGATATTCCGAGTGCGTCATCTGGACATGGACGGTTGTGGAAACATTTATGGAAGCTCAAACTCCCTCTGAAGATTCTTCATCTAATGTGGGCATGCTGTCATAATTTTTTACCGTGTGCTGCTAATCTCATTTGGAAAAAAATCTCTATTGCTCCCTATTGCCCATTTTGCGGACATGATGGTAGGTAGTGCTCTGATACATTTGATGAAATTCTGTCGGCGAACGAGAGATCGATGGAAGTGTGGAGGATTCTCTGTGAAGGTTTATTCGGTTGAGGGAATGTCATGTTTGGAATGGATGGAGAAAGTTTCTTTGATATTGTCAAATTCTGAATTTTCTCTCTTTTGTTGTTTCATTTGGATGATTTGGTATGACCATAATCTGATCACGTATAGAGAAAAATCTCTTGATGATCGGGCTTTTGTTAATGGGGCGAAACGGGCGTTTGAATTGGTAAGTTTTCATCTCCCTTTCGTACCTACTGTTAGTCATGGGCTGTGTAAATGGGATCTTCCTCCTCCTGGTTTTGTCAAGTTAAATTGTGATGCATCTCTCTCTTCTCATCGAGGTACTGGGGCGGCTGGTTTTCTGGTGCGTGATATTGTTGGTAATGTTTTGATGAGCGAGGCGTGTCCGTTAGGGGTGTGTTGGTCTGTGACTCATGCAGAAATTTTAGCCATTTTGGGTTCTCAAATTTGGTGGTTGCGTCTGATTGTAAATTGGCTATTGAGGCAATTCGGGTTGCTTGAGATGTGAGTTACAGTGATGTAGTGATTCAACAGATTCTGACAGTAGTTTGTTCCTTTTCTGATGTGCGCTTCTTATACGAAGGGCGTTCCTTTAATGCTGCTGCTCATGAATTGACAAAATGGGGGCTCACTTTATATAGCCCTCAAATTATTGTTGCTGATTTTCCAGCTTTCTTGGCTTCTTGTATTGAAACTAAGTCGTAATATAAGTTGTTGTCTTCATCAAAAAAAAAAAAAAAAGTGCACACGGAGGAATACCCTTTCAGACACGGATCATGACTCGAGACAATTATTTAATCAAAACAACTACAATATAAATTTCAAAAGTGTATCAGAGAGAGAACGACACATAACAACATAATCGTTTAAAAAGTCAGATTTAATAACTTTTGAGGGTTTTTCGTAAAATTGATAGCACGTTTGCTTTACCAAAAAAAACGAAACATACGTGATATTTTTTTTTTATTACATTTATGTATTTGCAAATCTAAGTTTTTTTTTTTTTTTTTTTTTGATAAAGATTTGCAAATCTAAGTTTTATTTGTAATTTTCTTTTTTTAAATATGTATAAATGTCATGCATTGATCTGAATAGGGAGTATTGTAGAATTTGTACAAAATTGGACAGACCACAACGATCCACGTAAACATAGAAGTGCTGAGATCCAGTACGAGCATTCACACTCGACTTCAGCTGCTAAACCCTAATCCGTATAGCCCAAAACCCTTGATCCAAGTTCTCCGTCTACTTCCCAACCCAAATCACTAGATAGTATCTGTAGCTATGTCCGCCACCGCAGCTGCCAGATCTTTCCTCCGGTCCACCGCTTCCCGAACTACTAGACTGGCCTCCGGACCTAAACCCATGCCTGGAAACAAACCAAGTGTCTCTCCCTTTGGCATCTCCAAGCAAAATCCTCTTTCTCACCGTATTTTCAGGTAATTCAGAATCAATTCTATAAGTTTCATTGTTTTAATAGGAATTGTGAATCTTTGGAAGCATGCTTATTTTATTGTTTGCTGTTATTTGTTTTGAAGGTCACCGGTGGAGATGAGCTGTTGTGTGGAGACAATGCTTCCATATCATACTGCTACTGCTTCAGCGTTGCTCACTTCAATGCTTTCTGTCTCTAGCCGCAACTATGGCTGGACTCCTGAAGGTAAATTTTGTGGATTGGTTCCTCGATGTTTTTTTTTTTTTGACATGTGTAGCATTTTAATTCGTGTTTGTTTGCATCTAATCGGATGAGCCTTGATTGATGATCTAGGCAGATATTTACGATTTTAGAGTGCTTATTATGGAAAATTGTGATTACTTGGATTATAAAAGTAATTGGAGTAAGGAATGTTAAGCTGACTGATGTAAACTTGTTATATCAGAATATTGAAACTGAAATAAAAAAGGAATAGAAAACAATTGCAAAAAACCGAATAACAAGAAAACGAATCACAAGCATGAAAACGTGTTAGGAAATGAAAATATGAAAAGAATTGGTTCTGAAACTCGGATGTTACCCTCAGTGCATTATCTTTCTGGTTGTGAGGATTTTGATCTTCTTTAGGAATGTGGAAAACTCAATGCTTAGCAGGCATTTTGCAATTTATAAAGGAATACCTTGTCCAACATGCATATCAAACTTGTTAGATTATTGCGACAAATGATTGTTTCCTAATGAGTTCTGATTGAAAATAAATAACTAAAAATCTCCTGACTTTATTCAGATAAATGTTCCTAGTTTATGTTCTGATTCTTTGGAAACGATTGCTTTCAATAGGTGTCTAGGGAAGTGGGATTACTGCGGCCTTAGATATTTGCTTAGTTGCATATGGTGAGGAAAATTTCTGTACCGAAACAAATCGTGATTGGCCTTTTTCTGCATCAAGATTTTTGGGTTTCTTTCTTATAAGTAGTCTCACCTGTCTCTGCTTCCTCCCTTGGGAAATGAAAGAACATGTATTCTTCTTCCTTTTGTAGGACAATGCAAGCCTAGATGAAGATGATGAAGCGATCAAAGATGGACTTTTTGGATTCTTATGTTATCAACTTTTTATAGTATTGGACAGATGTATTTTTAGTGGTTAAATGAGATGTCTTTGATTGAAATAATTGTGAGAGCTGGGGTATTGAACTCAATTACCTCATAAAATTCAATTTTTTTTCTATATTACTTCAGTGATTATTCCTCAAAATGGTTGATGTATAACTTTTCACGCCAGATTATTTGCCATAGAAAGTACCACTTAATTTGATTCTTCAATTCAAGAACAGTGTTAAACAAACTGAAATTACATTTAGATGTTGATGCTAAAACGTATTCCAGTTTTTCGAGCTTAATCTGAATTGACTGTTTCATGTCCTTCATTTTCGTGCTAATATAATCATACATCAGCCATTCTAATTTGATGTATTCACTCAGATGATGATGTATGATGCATTTCAGAGGGTTCAAGCGGAGTTTTGTACATGCACTCAATGAGAAGGTGGTGTTATAAAGCTTGTCTTAGGGTTTCAATATACTTCTTTCTGTTTATAAAGCCAGTAGTGTGGTAAACAATAACATATGACTATGTTAAACAAGGCTCGTTTGTACCCCTTACTGCGGTCTTCTGGTTGTGGGCTATGTATTTCTGCTGCTACTTCCTCATAATTCTAATGCTGTGATTGAACCTTCTCTTGTTGCGTTTAAGAATGTAGTAATTGCAATTTGAGTTGAGTGTAAACTCATTTCTGGTATGATGCTTTTTGTATTGTAGATGGATGATGGTTCTTTGTTGGATGCGGTTCATAATGTTTGATGGATTTCAATCAACTTTATTCTTGGTGCTGAAATGAGAAAATCTCTTGGAGTTGCATAAACAACCTCTCTTGTAGGAAGCACATATATTTGTATTGTTTAGCTGCTGGACATTTATCATTACAGAATTTGCTTTGCATTTCTCTTAATTTTCTTTTTTTTTTTTGGGTGAAGTCCGTTAGCCCCGGCTGCTGGCAAATTCCCTCTGGAAGGGGTGGTTCCAGGCGGCCGTTGACCCGCAGTTCATAATGGTTGATGGATTTCATTCAACTTTATTCTTGGTGGTGAAATGAGAAAATCCCAAATACTTTTGAGTTACATACTCTCTTGTAGAATGTGTTACTTTTAAAGCCATGGAAGAAAAATTCAACCCTCAACTGGGATATCTTTAGCATGATTTCAAATCTCCTGTTACTTTGGAATACAAAGAGTTTTTTTTTTTTTTTTTAGGATAAGGTCAAAAATTTCAATTTTGCTCCTGTCGTTTTTGGAAAGTGGAAATTGATTCTTAATGCATGAAATGAAAAAAAAAAATTTACTTTTAGCGTTTTTAAGTAACATCGATTTTACTTTTGACTATCGGAAAATTTAAACGAATTGGTTTGTTGGTATTTTACTATCACATCAGACTTTTCAAATGAAATTGTCGATAAATTGAAATAGTTTTGAATATTTTAGCACGTTCTTTGTAACTATGTTAGTAATATAATGAATATTTTTTTTTTTACTTATAATATGTTAATATACAGTAAATATTTTAAAGTTGATGTTTGAGAAGTTAGATGACAATAAATTTTTCAGTTAGGTAGGAATAAAAATAGTAAAATTTCACTATTTTGTAATAAATATATATTTCTCAAAAAAAACCATAGAGCCAACTTAGACTTTATTCCATTTTTTAATTATCTAATAATTATATTATTTACGCTTAGAAAATACTTTTATCAACTCAATTAAATATCATGTCTTAATTTTTAGTTTTCACCTCTTACCGTCATCGTTTTACAATAGTGAAATTAACACCGGTAAAGAATCAAATCTAAGCTTGAACATGTTTCGGCTGGTTTCCGTTTTAGCTCCGTAAGTATTGCAAGTAATTTAGATGTTCATTTCAAAAGTTATTATTAAATCTCAACCATTTCGTATTATACATTTGTGATTTTTTATTGAAGTCACAAAATATACCCTTCCAAGTTGATACTGAACCACAAAATCTATTCCGGAAATAAATCAGTTAATTTCTCCCAGCTATCGACAATAGTAAACAACTAATATCTTAGATCTCAACAACTCAACGAAACATACTCTTATTTCATATCAAATCGACAACATATGATGCAAGCATGCATACAACAAAACCTACTTCAAAATTTAGAAGTTAGAAACGGATGAGCGAGCGGATGTTTGCTTCTCCATTTTGTAGCTTCTTTTTGTTGTTCTACCCCAAACAGTGAATATAAAAGTGTTCGATTAGGATTAACAAACAACTGTTGATAGTTGTTTTGGAATAAAAATTAGCTAATGCAACAAGAAACACTCAGTAAACAGTAAAACCAAACATCATCAAAATGTAATACACAACTTAAGTAAAATAGAAAAGCAAAAAGTGAATAGATAATGGGACTTCTACTATTAACACAAATATATATAATTCCAGGTTCAGTTTACACCAATACTTCACAAGACTGAAGCAAGTGACAATCTTTTCACACATTTAACACTTAAATGGCGTTAATAAATAATCCAACTAGATGTTAAACCAAGTTAAAATGAGGAGACTAACCAATTTTAGGGACATTTTGTATACCAAACCCAATTGCTTTTGAAAAGTATCTTAATATCACCCCATACCCACATGAAGAAATAGTAGAAACAACCTTTACTCACTCTTCAGCAGCAACAGTCACCAATTCATACTCAACCAGAGACAGATTGTTATCCTCTTTTACAACAAATTTAGCAGCTTCAGTTTCCTCGATGCGGCCCCATTTGTCAACAGCCAGCCTCATGGATCCTTTAAACATGTCAATCTTTGCGTTCCGGAGTATTACAGTGCTCCCTGCTTTCATCAAGTCAACTGCACAGAAAATGGCCATTGCTATTACATTCATGTGGAGTTCACAACTCGTTAGAAAACTCTCCTTATTGTATCCTCTCAAGGACAACAAGAAAACGAATATGGAACTACAACCTATGTTGCAAGGAAACGGAAACTGAAACCAAAATGGAAACCTTATTTCTAAAAAAAACGTAGCTAGGAAATGGAAATATAACTGAAGAGGAGTTCCAATGCAAGATAGCCAACAACTGCTCTATGACAATATCAACAAATAAAAAACAATAGAATCTAGATCATCTCATCACTGCCTTCTTTTGCAGTGTTAAAACGATATTAGTTACAAAACGATACTTCATAACTCAAAAAAACTGTTGAAAGGAAAAATTAAAATAAATAAATGTCAGTATTAGTTAAATAAATGAGATTCTGGATCTCCAAGACTAGAATTCTAATATATCCTTCTCGTTGAAGATTCTGTGGAAAGAGGGGGAAGACTGGCATACATCTACGGAGTAAATTCTGTAGCCAGACATCTTAACCATCAAATTGTAGCATGCTATTGATGTATCTTAAACTTAGTCTTAACTTAAGAGCATAACTGAGAAACAGCAGATGCAGGACTTCGACTTGTCTGTCACTCATCAGTCTAAAAGTTGTACATCGCTAACAGTTCCTAGGCATTTCAATGTAAAGCAAGCAAAAATGACCAGATTCTTCCAAGTAAAAGAAACCCTATAAGCTTACTGAATGTCTGTGCATCACAAAAGACTATTCAGTAAACACAGTCCTAACTTGTCACAAAGATCACCCAACACAAGCATGTAAAATGGGAAAAAAAAAAAGTAATAGCCATCAAAACCTAAACCGTACCAGATCATAAAATTAAAAGCCCGACCTATATCTCACATTGAGGTAAAATGCAGATTCATCTATCTACAAATAAAACGCACTTAAACAAATCGCATGATACTCGAATTTATAGAAATGAGGAGCACACCTTGATCGTTACGGGCAGTGAAGAGGACCGTGCCAGTTTCGTCGCCAATGAGACACTCGGCGATGCGAGTATTACGAAGGCGGTTAGAGACAGCGGCGGTGGGTCGTCCCTTTTGCAAAACAGTGTCGGAGGTCAGGACTTTGGCGATCAGGGTATGTCCGTTAGTTCCCGGCTTAAGTTGATCTACTTTAACAAACACGGGCTTTCTCTTCTCTACCTTGATGGTGTTTCCTTCTTGTTGCTGATTCATAGTCGCGGTCGCAGTTGCCATTGATTTTGATTTTGATTATGAAAGCGAAATTCTTGATTCTGGGTTTCAAACTAAATTTTGGAGAAAACCCTAGGATAGCGATCGTTAATTTTTGATTGGATTTGTTGGTCACTAAATCATTTGGCTGTTGCTCATTTTATACAGCCGTTTTAAGCTCCTTGGCCGCCGTTTCGTTAAAACGACTTGTCGTTCCCTTTGGATGCTTTGTACATACAATAACCAGTCAAATGGCCAAGCACAATTACATCATTAGTAGTTTAGTAGTCTTTAAATAATTTTATCTTATATATACTTTGAAAAACAATCAAGAATTCAAAAAAATATCCAATTTTAAACTATATATACGGTGTACAATATCTCTGATTTTTAATACTTTGGTGTACAACATTTTGTTGATCTCAGTAAAGTGTACAACCGGTAATTATGACCGGTCAACCTGTAGTCAACACGCAACATCAACATTTTTAATCTTACTCATATGCCCTTATTTCCTTCTTTCCTTCATTTTCCGCAACTCTTTTATCTCTCTATTTTTCCTTTTCTCTCTCTAAGTCTTGTCTCTCTATCTTTCCCTTTCTCTATCTTTCTTTCCTCTCTATATCTTTTCCTTTCTGAATCTATCTTTCCCAAGTTGCATAAAATTTCTATTTCAACAAACAGCTAAATTCTTCATCATCATAAACTAAAATCATAATCAGCATCAAATTTCTAATCAGAATAAACGATTTCCCTAAACTAGAAAATGATAATTGCAGCATATTTTAGCGATTCGCATTCCATTATTAATTGAATAACCAAATATAATATTTTTAACTAATATGGCCAACGAACTAAAACAAATATGGAATAAAGATGGAAAAGAACAAAAGATTATTTCATTATATCCCATGAGTTTACAGTATTATGCTTATTTATATCAACAACTATTAATCTATTTTAAAACACCGCAATCATATCCTAAGAGATGGCAACGCTTCATTAAAAAGTTTAGCTTTAATGCTAAGGTACCCAGTCCAAGTCACCAGCTGGTACAGAGGTGGTTGAGTTGGACCGACTAATTTCATTAACATTGATATCGAGACATTTGATGGTGGTCCATAGATAAGCCATTGAAAGTCGAAGTTTGCTTCGATTAACCATCGCCCAATGACAAACACTCGAGTATAACCCGTTTGATAAAATGTGCAAAAGATCCCCTTCATTAATTATAAGCACACCCTTATTAATCCTCCCATAACCTCATCTCTTAACATTTCTCTATACAAATCATCCTTTGTACCCTAACTTGCCAATGTTTTACACTATTTTAGACGTTGGAGGTATTTTTTGCACCTTATCCCAAAACTTTATTCAATATAGGAAAAACAAAACAAAGTAAATGATGAATCTATTTCGGCGCTAAAAACCGAAATAAAATCCCAAAACTAGATTAATATAATTAGTTAAAATGAATACAATTAATATATGTTTGGTTATGTAACCAAACAAAATATCTGATTGGTTAAATGGTTCAATTAAGAACTTCAATTATTATTTTAAAAGTATCTTAATATTTAAGATACTTCAATTAAATAGTAAATAAAATTAATTGGGGATTATTAGGAAGAAATATGAATGAACATAGAAGGGTGTAATATGAGAACCACAAAAATGAATCCAAAACAGAACAGGAACGTGCGTTAATCACATAGAAAATCCGACAATTGCTCTTATTTAGTTTACGTCATGTCCTGTCATGGCCACATAGCTTACCCCATATTACCCCTTTCCCTTTTCAATTCAATCCTCTGAACATTTTGAAGCTCCCCCTTTCTTCCTTCCTCTCTAATCAAACTCAACCATCCTATTCCTTGGTCAAACACCTAAATTACAACTTTTCATATCCTTCCCCCTTTCCCCCTTTCTTCTTCTTCTTCATCTCTTTTCTGGGTTTTTTTTAGACAAATAAGTCAAACATTCATGGAAATTTCATATACCTAAAGTCTAAAATTATTTGGTTTTTAGGGGATTCCAATCTCAAGGGAAATGGATTCTGATTTCTGGACCTCTCGTCTTGCCGCCGCTAAACGTCAATACAACTTGCAGAACCATCATCAGAGTTCGCATTTAGGTTCGTTCGCCTTCTTCTATTTTCTCTCATCTTCGTTTCCCCTTTTTCTCTAGGTTTTCTTATTTATATGTGATTTAGATCGATTGAGCATCGATGAGTTCGAGGTAGAAGACGAGGTTCGACCTGATTTCCCTTGCCCCTATTGCTATGAGGATTTCGACATCGCTTCTCTTTGTTCCCATCTCGAAGATGAGCACTCTTGCGAGTCTAAAGTCACCGTAAGTTCTTCTTTTTCTTCAAAAAGAAAAAAAGTATGTTTTCGGTGTTTCTGGTTATGTATTCGCTTTCCTGATTAGTTCTCTGGAATTTGATGTTTTTTACATGTGTAGAAAATGGGTTGAGGGGGACCGATTTTTTGTTTATGTCTTTGCCTGTGTATAAGCATGACCAAAGGTTTGTGCTTTTCCATTTTAGGGCAGGTTGAAAAGTTGGAATTAGATATTACTGAAATGCTCATTGAGATAATCTTGTTCGGGGCTAGTAGCTGATGTATTTAGTGGAAATCGAACCTGATATCTCTTCTCACAAACTCGAACTCAGCCTGCCTTGCCAACTGACCTACAACCCCTAGGTAGGAATTAGTTAGTTGGTTATGTTATGTTGAGAGATAACTATTCCGCTATACATGGTTTGCCATTTGGCAAGATGTTGCCGGGCTCTCTGGAGCCTTATTTGTACATTCAAACAGGCAAGAACTTGGAAACAGTCCTATGTTTAGAATAAATAGGAAAACGATGTTGCTTTGCTTGAATTAAACAAGTTGGTTCATTTGCGAATGCTGGGGTTGGTTCATTTGCTGTGTTTCTATCATTTTGCTTGTTTTATGCTTCTTCTCAATGTTCAATTTTTCTGACTTCTTGAGTTTGTGACTTTGCAAAGTGTGGGTGGAGAGTTTATGTATCTGAATTGATGTTGTTGGTAATATAGAACATGCATTTGTTGGTCGTGACGAGTGTATTCCTCCTTGAGTAGGCCTAACTATGGAATATTTAGGAACCGGATGTTAGATCAGTTTCATTCGTCTATAGGCTGAGTTGACTTGCTCTACTTGAATATTTATATTTGACAATCTATTTAAGTCCAAGAGGAGTTGGTTATAGATATAGCAGAAGATACAGAGAAGTTAAAGATTTGAAGAGGGTTTTTAGAGCTTGTGCTAAGTTTGTTGGTGATAAGCTGTTCTTCTAGTTGCTGCAAGTAATGTGCAAAGTTTGGTTTGGTGAGTAAATGTAAATGTCAAAGATGCAGTGAATGGCACAATGAAGACGTGTTGAGATGTTTTTGGATTTGTGGAAATTCTAGGATATAGAAGATGTGTTTATTTCTATCTATTCAAGTTGGTAGAGATAAGATGAGGCAAAGGACCAAAAAATTACTAAAACTTTATGTTCTGCTCCTATTTCAAGAGGTTCCTTCAGGTCTCTAGTCATTTCTCTAGGCAAGCACAGAGAGGGGGGAAATGAAAATTGCTGTCAAATGGCATATCATTTTAATAGCCTTTGCCATTTGACTTGAACATTCCTCTGTATAGTGATCTATTAGACCTGTCCGCCTTTAACGGATGCGCTTAGTTTTCTCTACACTTGTCTCTCTTTTACTGGGGGTTTATTTAACGGTAACGAGGTTGTCTGTTTGTTCTTCACAGAGTCAGCATATGTCTGATGATGCTTTTGCTAATTTATCCCCTTTTCGGTACCTCAATGCCTTGTGTTGCTTGAGTTGCTGATAGAGCATGTATGAGATGCAATTTATATCATCAAATGTATTGTACTCTCGTTGTTTAAGGAGTCCGATATGATATTAGGAAATAGAAGGTAAAGAGAAAATCAATTCAAAATGAACAAACAACTCTCTTGTTTGTTAGCACCCATAGTTTAATGAAGGATTATTTTGTTTAAGAAGCTTTCGCTTCTTATTGGTGCTTTACATTAACAGTTTTCATACTGCATCGACTTTGCCATTGCAGGTTTGTCCTATTTGCTCTGTTAAGGTTTCACGGGACGTGCTAAGTCATATCACACTGCAACATGGACACTTGTTCAAGATATCCTTAAAACGCAAAAGTTTCGCTTTGTAGGATTAGTATTTATTTCTCATGTATTACCAAAATCAAACTATTGTCCATGTTTCCCTTAACTAGAGATTACATGCAGAGACGTCGCAGATTACGTAGAGTTGCAATCCCAAACAGTCAGGCATTGTCTCTTCTCGGGCGGGATCTCCGTGAGGCTCATCTGCAAATGCTGTTAGGAGGCAGTGGATACAGGTCAAACAATGCAAATGTAACTAATGCAGCTACCGATCCATTCCTTTCGTCCCTCATTTTGAATTTCCCTGCATCCGAGGCTGAAGAAATCTCGAAATCAGTAATAACAAGCGTACAAGATGCTCCTATGAAAACTACAGCACCCACATATATGTGGAGATCAAGGTACATTTTTCTAAACCCTCTCTCTCTTTCATTTGCTCGACTAATTATACGTAAACGACATCAATAATTGAATGGCACGACTGGTTCTTTCTCTCTCATGTGCAGTTTGGATCCATCTTTGAGTTATGAAGAAAGGGAGAAAAGGATGAAGCAGGCAACAGGAAGAGCTGGTTTCGTGCAGGATCTGCTCGTCTCGACTCTGTTAAGCGAGTAACGAAAGCAGGAAGTCGAGTAGAAAATAATGGATGAGATTTGAAAATCTCAGATATGAATTACTCTTGGCTGGCATTTTATATTGCTTAACAACTTCAATGTATGTTTCGGTATTCAATTTCGAAGCAACAAGATGCATTGCCAGAAGGGAAGATATTTAACATCTCATCCTTTTTTTTCTTTCCCTGTTGCTACCTTCTGCAGAAAAGATGATTAGTTTATGGAAGTAAGCCTTAATTTATCATTTCTTCTGTCATGTTTCTGAACTGTATCGGGCTCGAATTGCGAATTCGGAATTGGCTGCAAATACAATTATACAGACTTACAGAAGTTTAGATGTGCATATTATTAATCACTTTGACTTGTGCTTTAGAAGGAACCTAATAACAATTTTACCTGAAATTCAAGGACCATATTCTTTCTTATCTGTAAAAAAAATTAGGATCTCAAAATTTGTAAAATTTGGGTTAGTTTGTCAAATATCCTCAGTTTGAGGACTGGGTTGATAAAATAAAATTCAATTTGGTCTAATCAATTTTATAAGATGTATCAATTTGACCCATATTTTAAATCATAATGTATATTGGGGTAGTTAAACTAATTATTTAAATGATTAGTGGTAATTGTTTAAGTAATCATGTTAGTCTTAAAATAAGAAATTTAGTATGATGATTATTACTTGGCGATAGTAGTAGGTGCGAAGCGGTGGCGGCAATAGGGCGGCGGTGCCGGCGAGTCGGTCAATTTGTCAATTCTTTTGGATTAAATAAAGTCGTCTCTCATTTCAATTTCACATATTTAAATGTCCAACAAATTCTTAACTTGTTTATAGATGGGTGGTCTATTTTAAACTCCGTCCCAAAATGTCGCTTTTTTGAATAAATAAATAAATAATTAAATAAAACTTATTTTAATTTAGGTTAAACTTTGAATTTTAGGGTTTTAAGAATTGTGTTTTGATTGGTTCAAAAAAAAAAAAATTGTGTTTTGATTATTTAGTTTTTTAAATTAAGATATTGATCTTTAATTTTTATACCCTAATTCACTAACAACTGAAAATTAAAAATTAAAAGCTTTATTTTTTAAAAATGTTTTGATATTTATTTAATCATCTTATATGTATATATGTTAAAGCCATCACAAAATTGACATGAAAAATAAAAAATTTATAAAGATAACTTTATGTTTTTAATTTTAAACAATGTCATTTAAATTAATTGAATTTAGGTTTTTTTTTTGAAAGCGGAATTCCATTAACTTGTAGAATCTGCATAATCACTACAAAGGAGTTTCCAGACGGGGGCAGGAGCCTCTTCCATCAAGAAAATTGGGTTCGTTAATCCCTTCGCCCAATGGGCAATCGCATGTGCAACGCAATTACTATTTCTAGGGATATGAAAGAGTGAACAGCTAGTAAATCTTAAAGCTAGCATACGTATATCAATGAACAGCTCTTGTAATGCCGAGTTTGGAAGAACATTAGCATGAATTGTGTCAATTACCACCTTTGCATCAGACTCCACCATTATGTTACGAAAACCACAGTCTCAGGCCCAACAGAGTGCTTCGAGCACAGCCCGAGCTTCAGCTGCTTCAGCGGTGGAAGCTGGTCCAATTGGAATACCCGCAGACGCCAACACCGAGCCATCAGAGTCCCTCGCAATTAACCCGACCTTGCAACCCCGGTCATTATCCCCCATAGAGGCGTCACAGTTGATTTTTATAACACCAGGCGGGGGGCGACACTAAGGTTTTTTAGGATCAGCAGTCGTATTACAAGGGCCACTGGTGTTCGTCGGTCGGTTTGGGGACGTCAATCTTGTTTGGCACCAATCTGAATAAAACTGCTTAGCTTTCACCATGAGGGTCTCAGCCGGTATCCAGGATTGTTCATTCCTCCAGACATTTCGCCTATACCATATCCACCAAGTGATCACAGACACAAGTTCACATTCTTCTAATCGCAATTTCGTATAGCAGTACTCGAGCCAGTCATACATATCAGCAGCCTTTACCTTGTCGACACGGACCGAGAGTTCAGCGCTTCGCCAGACGTCTTTCGTAAACGGGCACCGTAAAAAACAGTGGACAGTTTCCTCATATCCGTAGTTGCAGCAGCAGCAATACGGTGCGTTGGTAATTCCGCGCCTCGCGAGTGCCGCACCTGTCGGTAACTTGTCCCGCGTAATTCTCCACAGAAAATGTTTTATTTTCACAGGCAGTTTGAGCAACCATATCTGCTTGAATAACAGTTGGCTTGGATTGCTCGTTCCTTGGGTGCTATTTGCGCTCCTCAAGCTTTCTGCAAGATAATAACATGATTTAACTGAAAATATACCAGAACTCGTGAATCCCCAGTACACCCTGTCCGGCGGCCTTCTGAAGCTAATGTTGATCTTGAGTATCTCCATTATATCATCGACCTGAAATACCTTGTTCAACAGCTCACGGTTCCAGCAACAGTTCAGAGGATCAATTAGTTCTTGCACTAGCATTGGCTTAGGTGCTACCAGGGAAAGGAGCGGATGGCGAGCGTTTAGCGAGGGGACCCAACAGTCCGACCAGATATTTATGTTGGCCCCATTCCCAACTCCCCAGAATAACCCTTTACGGAAAATTCCCCTAGATTTTAGCACCCCCCTCCAGAAGTAACTCGGCCCAGAGCATATCGGTGCATCCATGAAGTTATTGTAGGGGAAATACTTCGCCTTAAGGACTCTAACGCACAGTGAACTTGGGTTGTTCAAGATTCGCCAGCACTGTTTTGATAGGAGTGCTAAATTGAAGGATTTCATATTTCTGAATCCAAGTCCACCTTCAAACTTCGATTTGCAAGCATTCTCCCATGTGATCCAGTGTATCGGTTTTGTTGCCGAGCCGCCCCACCAGAATCGACTAACAGAGCTTTGAATTTCCTTGCAGAAGTAATCAAAGAGGAGGAAGCAAGACATAATATAAGTGGGGATCGATTGGATGACAGATTTGATCAATACCTCTCTACCGCCAACAGATAGCTTTCGTTCTTCCCACCCTCTCAGCTTCCGATTGATTCTTTCTTTAATTGCGGAGGAAACTTCTTTCCGAGATCTGCCTATCAGTGTTGGTAATCCCAGGTACCTAGGGAAGGCTCCAGTTTCCCTTACATTAAGCATTTCAGTCAGCTGACCCCTCCTCTCTTCAGTTACCCCACAACTATAGAACACTTCCGACTTTTCAAAGTTCACCATCTGCCCAGACACATGCTCATACTCCTCAATGATACTCTTAATTGCACCAATCTCAGCTCGGTTTGCTCTTCCAAAGATTAAGGAATCATCTGCAAAGAATAGGTGGGATATGCTGGGACCATCACAGGTAGCTTTAACTCCGTGAATTTTTCCGTCAATTTCTGCTTTCTTGATATTTGCTGAAAACGCTTCTGCACAGATAATGAACAGATAGGGAGAAATAGGACCCCCTTGCCATAAGCCCCTACATGGCTTAATAAACCCTTGTGGTTGTCCATTTATCAGGTAAGATAACGAGACCGACGAAATACATATCATAATTAAATTAACACAGTGAGGTGGGAACATCATTTTTTCTAAGACTTTCCTCAAAAAGCTCCATTCAACCCGGTCGTAGGCTTTGCTCATATCAAGCTTCAACGTAAAGTTTCCTCTCGAACCTTTAATCCTCGTGTTCATGCTATGAAAAGCCTCAAAGCCAATTATAGCATTGTCAGTAATGACACGCCCAGGGACAAAGGCAGATTGTGTATCACAGATAACACTGGGGAGGACCAGCTTTAGTCTGTTTGCAAGAGCTTTAGAAATGAGTTTATACAGAACATTGCATAGTGCGATGGGTCGGAGATCCTTCATCGAGGTAGGCTCTTTAACTTTTGGGATTAGGGTAACCAGCGTGTGGTTTAACATGTTAGGCATAATACCAGAAGCAAGCACATCCAATACAAGATCAATAATGTCGTTCCCTATGATATCCCAGTAAGTTTGATAAAAGAGAGATGACATACCATCCGGTCCGGGGGCTTTGGTTGGGCTGATCTGTTTGATTGCTGCAATGATCTCCTCTCTAGTGAACTGTTGGGATAGTAATTGTTGTTGCTCAACTGATAGTTGGTTGTGAATAGCTCCAACGAATTGGTCTATCTCCACCGGCCTAGTGCTTGTAAATAGCTGTTGATAATACTTGATCACAACTTCTCCAATAGCGGCATCCCCCTCCACCCAACAACCTTCCTCATCTTTGATTTGTCTGATCATATTCCTTCTTCGTCTCATCGACGCTTTCACATGGAAGAAGGACGTATTGCGATCTCCCAGCCTGAGCCAATCGACCCAGAATCGCTGCTTCCATCTTATCTCTTCAATTGCTTGTAGATCCTTGATCGATGTGACTAGACCCTGTTCCGTGTCGTGGAGCCGGGGGTCGGCCTGCTGCTGAACTGCTTCAAGGTGTGCCGTTTCAGCAATAATACGCTGCCTGATGTCTCCGTATTTTCCACGATTCCAACCCCTCAAAGCCGTAGCAATATCCTCTATTTTCTGCTGTATACTGTGCTGCTCGCTCCCCCTACCATTCCAGTTCGCAGCAATCACTGCCTTATAGCTCTCGTCTGCTGCCCAAAAAGCTTCGAAACGGAACTGTCGTTTCCAATGCCGACCATTGACGAGTGCATTTGAATCTAGTAGCAGCGTGTTATGGTCAGACGCAACTCTTGGAAGCACTTTAATCTCGAGATTAGGGAAATTTTCATACCAACCTGCTGACGCGGTAAATCTGTCCAAACGTTCCCAAATGGCTTCGTCCCCGGTCCGGTTATTATGCCATGTGTATAGAGCCCCAACACTTTCAATGTCCACAAGATTGCATTGTTCCATGCAATCTTGAAAGCATTGCATTTCATTGTTATCTCGAATTAATCCACCTTTTTTCTCCGATGTCCACAGGATTTCGTTAAAGTCCCCGAAGCATACTAGGGGCATTGTGTCTAGCGAGCCAAAGTGATTAATGAGCTCCTAGGTCAGCTTTTTATTCTGTTTTTCCGGCCACCCATAGACAACTAAGTTTCTCTATTTTAAATTATTCAGATACAGTGTAAAATAAATGTAGTGGTTCGAATAGTTCAGAATGCTCAAATCTACTTCTTTATTCCATCCCAAAATAATACCGCCACTCAGACCCACATGGTCAATAATAAACAAATAAAAATTACTAAAACAGTGAAAAAATCTACTACTATCATTCTTCCTCAGTCTAGTTTCCATGAGGAAAAACACATCCGGGCAATTGTCAGTTATAAGTTTTTGCAGTGCACGGATTTCATCCTGTAGGATGGGCCCGATCAACGGCACCCACCCTCTGGTCTTGTACATCATTTTTCATCTTCTTCTGACTCGTAACCCTTTCTGAACTCGTACTGCCAGTCAGGCTGTCCCTCTTCCTTTTCTGAGCATCCAACCCCACTTGTCCTTTGCGAGCTTGTGCCACCTTATTAACTTGCCTAGCTGCCCTTTTAAATTTGAACCTTCTGTTCTGGTTCTGACACATGCCAGGAGCAGCTCCTATCCCCTCTCCATCCCGGGTAGTTTCGGCATTTTGCACTGTGGTCGTGAAGGTTGCTTGTACTACCTCCACGTCTGTATCCTCATTTTCCTTAGATCCTATTACCGATTCTATCCTTCTTCTGTCCGCCTCCTTCATTTCCTCCTCAGATTCCTCCTCGCAATCCATCCTCAGTCCACTCGTGTTATTTTTATGTTGTCCGATCTCCTTCATCGTTTCCACGAATCGCGCTCCTGACTTAGCGCTTCTGGTGGTACTGCCCTCAGACTCTTCCTCAAACAGTTTTCGTGCAGCCTAGTGACGAGGCTGGCCTGCTGCATTCTTACTGTAGTTGCTTCTGGTCTCTTTCCTCTCCTGAAAACCACAGTTATACACTCGGAACCTTGGAGGCGTCGCTCGTAAGATTGGGTCATACGTCCACTCCTCGGCCTCCTCTTATCCCCGGGTAACTTCACAATCATCGTATCCATGGCCGAGGACTCCACATCGATAACAAAAGTTCGGCGGCTTTTCATATTTAATCGAGATCTAAATTATCTCATTTTTTGTATATTGCACATTCATCCCTCTGAGTAGTGGCCTAGTTATGTCAAGCTGAATCCGCACCCGCACATATTTAGCTGTCATCTCCATATTATCCTCATCAATGTCGATGATTTCGCCAATTCTCCCAGCCAACTTAGTAATTAGCCCGCTTGTTCGCCAGTCCAGCGGGACATCAATCAGGAGAACCCAGAATTCGCACTTGTTCAGATTGATTTTTGCTATTTAGGATATTCCTTCCATATCCGCAAGTACTACCAGCTGTCTGTCGTAATGCCATGGAGATTCAGAGAGAATCTTTCCTTTGTCTTTAGCGGATTGAAATTCGATCACAAAGAGTTCATCGCCACTCTCGTTAATCTTAAAACCTTTCTAGGTCTTCCATACCATATTAAAAGCATTAGCCATGGCTCTGATATTTGGCGGTTTTGGCGATAAAAGCCTACCGATAACCTTTCTGGTGTTATCTACGACTCGTCCCTCCACCTCTTTCACGATCGAAATCGTTTCGTCCTCCTCATCGGTCAATCGCATTTTGCCCCACTGTTGTTCAATTCCTTCAACCATCGTTTCCCACCACTCAACTTTCCCACTCCGGACACACGCCGGTAATCAGCTCGCCAAGTCGGTCGTAAACCCTAGCTGCGATGAGTTATCGCCGCAGGGTAGAGGTTCCACATAGTAGGGCTATTATATCTAATTGAATTTAGGTTCTATTTCAAAAGTAATATATAAAAATGATTACTAAAAAAATATCAATTTTATTTTTTTGGTAAGAAAATATCAATTTTATTTGTTATACTAATTAACGTCATATGAATAAAAAAGGGCGGCCCGGTCGTACTACGCGTCCCCGCTGAGTGAGGGTCCGGGAAGGGGTCCCGCCACAAGGGTGTACTGGGGGCAAGCCTTCCCTTGCCAAATTTATTTGGCAAGAGGACGTTTAGGCCAATTAACGTCATATGAATATTTCATATTAATTAACATATAATTTATAATGAATTGAGTTTCAATAATTTATTCTTTTTTTATTATTATTATAGGAAAAAAATAATATTTGAGCTTCCGATCTTTATAATTTGTTTGATTAAGCTTTTGATTTTTAATTTTCACACACAATAAATCTTTTACTAATGGTTTTGTTAACAGAGTCGTTAATGAGTAGATTGATGTATGTGAAAATTAAGGTTTAAGAGCTTAATATGAAAAAATAAATGATCAAAACTCAACTTCTATGAACCTAGGAGTTCAAGAGCTTAAATATAGATTTATCTTTTAAATTACTAAGATATAAGTATATATTAATATAAATAATTTGATAATAAAAATAATAATTTGTTTAGCAGCAATTATAAGAGAAATATTAATTAATCCAATGATTTTAATAGTTAATGGGATAAGGTGTAAAAATATCCTTAACGTTGATAATCGGAGGCAATTTTATCCCTAACATCTAAAATGATGCAATTTTACTTTATGGTTGACAACCAAAAACAATTTTACCCCCAACGTTGACAAGTTGGGTCAATTGCAGACATCATTATAAAACATAAATATTTTGTTCGTTATTTTTGTACCAATTACATATATCAGTTAGTTCTAAAAAAAGTTTCACATTTTTTTTTGATAGAAATTGGGACGAGACAGATCTTGAGCGGGGAGAGCACCCATGGCCCAAGAACTGTCAAACCCTTCATATATTAAAAAATAAAAGGTGAGAGTTTGAACAAGAGAAGAGGAAGGAGAACAAACAAGAAGAAGGAGAATGAGAAAAGTATAGGAAATGTCAAGAAAAGCGTAAATGAAAAATATTACAGATGTCATCGTTGATAAACCTGTGACAAAAAGTAGGAGCTGAAGGCCACCAGTTGATCATAGAGGAAGAGACTCCAAACTTTGCCAAAGCATCAGCAACACGATTTCCTTCCCTAAAGATGTGTGTGAAAATAATGTTCATCCTAGAGCAAATGTTGAGACAGTGCAACCATTCTTGTCGAATGCTCCAAGGAACATCCATGGAACGAAGCCGAAGCAAATTAACTACGTACATGGAGTCTGACTCAACCCAAAGATGATGCCAATTTTTCTCCCAAGCAAGTTCAATTGCGAAAATAGCGGCTCTCAATTCAACCATGTAAGAAAAAGAAGGAGGGGTAGAAAAAGCAAAACAACCTTTGGAAAAGCCGCGATAGTTACGAAAGATACCGCCCGCTCCCGCCTCGCCAGGAGTACCAAAAGCAGAGCCGTCCACATTGACTTTAACCCAGCCCGGAGGAGGTTTAAGCCAATGGACTGGAATAATATTGGGAGCAGGAGGCGGCCTTGGAGAAGCCAAAAGATGGGATAAGATATCAGCATCTCTCCTCGAAGAGCAAAAACCTTTAGAAGAGGCAAAGGACTCTTGAATCATTCGAAAAAGGGTGATCTTCGAGTGCTGAATAGAAGGAGAAACCTCCTTAAAGGTTGCTTCATTTCTGCAATGCCAGATTAACCAGATGCAAGAGACAGCGGCAACACGCCAGATCATCGACACCTGGGAGCCAAAATGAATGCTACGAAGAGTGCTGAAGAAGTGGATGAATTGGGAATGACGAGGTAAAGCGCAGTCAAAATGAATCTCAAGGGCCCTCCATAGAGAATCTGCAAAAGAACAGCTAATGAACAAGTGGTTAATGGACTCAACATCCCTACCACAAAGAACGCAACGAGAGGCAAAAGATAAGCCTAGAAGCTGCAGGAGGTCGTGAGTCGGAACCCTTCCATGCAAAACTCTCCAGGATGTGAAGGAGCGAGAAGGGGGAGTATGAGAATTCCAAACAAAAATTCATACCAGTCCACCGAGGAGGAACGAGGACAAATAATCGAATAGTACTCTTTGGCAGAGAAAATACCCTTCGTAGAGGGCTGCCAAGCGCATAAATCTAAATCATCTCTACCCCTGTGAATAGATCGAATACTGTCTTGAACAACCGAAGGCAGAGTGCTTAAGCCAAGCCATTCTGAATTGACCAAAAAATCATCAACATAATTAAAGCGAGAACGCTTATCATGATGATCAAGACCCAATCTGTCCGCCACCGATGGAATGATCCACCTATCAGTCCAGAAATTGAGCGTTGAAGACTGGCCAATCCACCAAAAGGTCTGTTCCCAAATGGATGAATAAACAAACTTACAGGAAGACCAAATCGAGGAAGGAGCAATGGTAGCTTTAGGCAAACCAGAGACAGCCATAAATCTAGACTTCATCAGAGAAATAGCAAGACTGTTGCCTTGAATTAAATCCCAACACATCTTACCCAAGAGAGCTTGGTTAAAGATCCTAAAATCCTTAATGCCCAATCCACCACCCTCCAAAATTTTGCAACAAGTTTGCCAGGGAACCGTGATTAACTTCCTCTGATCAATACAACCCGTCCAAAGAAAATTCCTAACACTACTATTGAGCCTTTTCAACAAACTCACTGGCCATTTATAGATCAAGAATGAATGAACTAGAGAGCCAGTAATAGCAGACTTAATTAGAGTTAAACGACCTGCAAAGGAGAGAGAGCTACCTTTCCATTTGCTAAACTGAGATAAAAAAAAATTTCACATGTTTTGTGATTTGATAATAGAATTGAAGATTCATATTTTTAAATTCGATCAAATATTTAGATTTTTTTTATCTAACTCGTAGAAAATACATTATGTTTGTTTATTTTTTATTTTTTTTTCACGTCTATGAAATCTTAGTGAAAATTGGATTTGTTATCTCATGTTTGCTTTTCGTGAAAAAATACTAATTGAAGTGGAGGGTTTCTTCAAACAACAAGGAGTTGGGTCAATTATTCAATCAAATGATATTGAACATGTTTCTCATCTCTTCTCAAGAAAGAAGTGGGCTATTTCTTTGCAAAATTGTACTCAATTTCATATGTGGCAATTCCGCCAAAATCTCTTATATTTGTGTTATGTTACCTATGTCTTCAAATACGAATAACACTCCCAATCAGCCTTGAAAAGACCTGAATCAACAACAAACGCCCATCAAGGGCTGGAATCCGACGTCCTCTCTCCGATGCTTAAGTCAGTAATATATTTTGAGGAACGTAATAATTTGAAAGCAGTGTGTAAGTGAAATGCCCGAGGCTATTTATAGAGATTTGTTTGCATACATGAGGTGTTAAGTACCTTTTCACGTTTAGGCTTTTTATGGCTTCGGCTCCTTTCCCTTTTCACCATTCCGCAATATACGACTGATAACATCCGCAATGATATCATGAAGACCTCGCTGGGAATATTCCCTGAAAAGAGGATCAAAATGGAGAAAAGACATAAAAAGATCCGCCAGCTTAGTATATATGGCGTACAACTAGATGAGGGATATACATACGGTGACACGCCTTTGACCATCCTAGATCCAAGGTCCGTTATATAAGACAATCCGCCACAATAGAAGGATACGGGGTCCGTCCCCATGATAAAGACAAATAGTTGTTATATGGCGGGGTCACCATCATTAATGAACATTAATGATACCTTAAAAGCAATAACAACTCGGAAGTTAAAGGTCAGAGTTAAGCTGCATTAAAAGAGCACTACACTTCATTAAAAAGGCATTAAAAGGGAGTTATTACGGTTATCACTCAAACCTATATAAATACCCCTGTAACATGACAACAAATGTACACATACATTATTCTAACCCTACTTTTGTGATTACAGTTTATTCTCTCAAGAATATTACTGACTTAGGAATCAGAGTGTCCCCGGCCGATCCCAACGGCGCCCCATAAGGAAGTGTTCCGATCAAGGACTTTTTCATAAGTTATCAACGACATACTATAATGAATAGGAGCGTATCTTTGAAATCCAAACTACCCATTAGTTGGTTAGATTTTATGTTAATCACGTGTTAAGATTTATCAGCTTGATTTGGAAGAGACCCATGGTGCAAGCCCATTCCTTTGATTCAGCCTGGACTTGTTGTCTTGTTCTGTATTATATCAATTACTAATAATTGATAAAATAACACAAATGTAAAGTATATATGATATAATTCATGACCGGTGGTAGTTTGATAATTTATTTTTCAAATTGATCCAACTTATTAATGTTAGTGATAAAATTGCTATTAACTGCCAATGTTAGGTGTAAAATGCACCATTTTAAAACGTTACAAGTAAAATTGCTCATAACTGTCAACGTTAGAAGTATTTTTTTACTTTATCACCTAGTTTAATTAATAAATTGTTCCTTTAAAAAGAATTAATACCTAGTTAACCTTTTTGGATTTAAACTATGTTAATTATATTTCTTTAATTAAACATGTGTATAAGCATATTAACTTTCTAGTGAGAGAAGCTCTGACTTCTCTCTAACTTTTCATACTCTTTTACCGTTTTCTCTTCTAAATATCTCATTTTTGTAACTTTTCACCATTGTCATTGCCATTGCTTTTTTTTTCAAGTTTACTCTTAGAGGATCTCCTCCAATTTAGGTTTAGATTTAGATCTACTTTTTCTTGTTAGCTTGAAATCTATATTCCTTATTGAACTTCTTTATCTGTCAAATCTACACTTCTTAGCTATATTTCTTTCATTTATTCCTTTTTCGGTCTTAGCAAGAGTGGAAAAGATTCATCTTGTCCGTAGATCTATAGATCTACGTGGTTGCAAAAATAAAAGAAATGACTCAGATCCGAACGTCCGGAAATACCTAAATGATGAAGTATGTGTTAAAATGTTTTTTTAAGGGAAATCGACTGACGACAAGGATATGATTTCTATTTTTATTGTTTTTGTACTTTTTGTTTTATTGCTCTTTATAGTCTTTCTATTGCTCTTTGCATTCTCTTTTCTTCCCTTTATGGATCTTGTACTGGTTAGTTGTAGAATGTATGGGTGGTAAAAGTCTTATTTGCTGTATCTGTACTTTTTAATCTAATGGAATGATATATGACATTTTTGTTAGTCATTTGTTTGTTTTTGAATAAGTCTTTTCAGTTAAAGGAAGTCCTGGTCTGTAGGGAGACCTATTATTTAGGAATAACAAAGATTATCTTTTTTCTGTTTTTGTTTTCCACGATCTTAGCCTGTTAAGCGTGGATTCTGTTCTTGTTGTATGGCTATTTATAGCCCTTTCATTATTGAATAACATTATGCTTTTCCAGCAATTTCAAGTGTTAATTCGAATCTAACATTTGTATCAGAGCTGGGGAAAGGACAAAATTGGGTGTGTGAAATTGAGAGAGTGAGAATGGCAAATTTAGAGAAATTTGTGCAGCCAGCTATTCCGAAATTTGATGGCCATTATGATTATTGGTCAATGACGATGGAGAATTTCCTTAGAAGCAAAGAGATGTGGAGCCTGGTTGATGAAGGAATACCTCTAGCTGCAATTGGGACAGCTCTAGCAAGTGAGGCGCAGAGGAAGATAGTAGATGAGGCCAAGCTCAAAGATTTGAAGGTCAAGAATTTTCTGTTTCAGGCAAGTGACAGAGAGATCCTTGAAACGATTCTTCACAAGAGTACCTCAAAGGCAATTTGGGATTCGTTGAGGCAGAAGTATCAAGGGTCTACGAAGGTGAAGCGGGCACAACTCCAGGCCTTAAGAAGAGAATTTGAGCTGTTGGCCATGAAAGAAGGAGAAAAGGTGGACAATTACTTGGGGCGAACTTTGTCTGTGGTGAACAAAATGAGAGTGGCGAAAAAATGGAGCAGAGCACAGTGGTCAGTAAAATACTTAGATCGTTAACTGTCAAATTCAATTATGTGGTATGCTCAATAGAGGAATCGAATGATCTAAGTATTTTGAGTATTGATGAATTACATGGAAGTTTGCTGGTTCATGAACAAAGAATGCAAGGATATTAGGAGGAGGAGCAAGTGCTAAAAGTTACTCACAATGATAGATCAAGCAGAGGAAGAGGTCGAGGCACATTTAGAGGCAGCCGTGGGAGAGGCAGAGGAAGACTATACTGGAGTAGACAGTCCCTAAGCAAAGCTCTTATCGAATGTTTCACACATTTAGAGGCAGTCGTGGGAGAGGCAGAGGAAGACTATACTGGAGTAGACAGCCCCTAAGCAAAGCTCTTATCAAATGTTTTAGATGCCATAATTTGGAGCATTTTCAATATGAATGTCCAGAATTAGAGAAGAAAGCAAATTATGCAAAATTAGAAGAAGAAGAAGAAAAAAAAGAGCTATTGCTGATGTCCTATGTCGAATCTAATCATGTTAGGAGAGAAGATATATGGTTTCTTGACTCGGGATGCTGCAATAACATGACAGGGGACAAGGGATGGTTCTCAGACTTGATAGAAAATTTCAATCGAACAGTAAAGCTCGGTAATGATACAAGGATGGCGGTGGTAGCAAAAGGGAGTATAAGAGTACAAGTAAATGACATGATTCAAGTAATATCTGATGTCTACTATATTCCTGAACTTAAAAACAATCTGTTAAGCATAGGGCAGCTCCAAGAAAGAGGATTAGCTATTTTAATTCAGGTAGGTGCTTGTAAAGTATATCATCCAAAGAAGGGTTTGATTATGCAAACTAACATGAGTGGAAATAGAATGTTTTTCGTGTTAGCATCTATTCCACAGAGAAATCCCATGTGTTTGCAAGCTGAAGATGTATCTGATAAAGAAGCACGCATTTGGCATTGTCGATTTGGGCATCTGAATCATAAGGGTTGAGAACATTATCCTTCAAGAAGATGGTGGTTGGCCTACCTGTTCTGAAATCTCCTAAGGAGATATGTACAACCTGCTTAACCGGGAAACAACATCGAGAATCCATGCCAAAGAGGAGCCTATGGAAAGCGTTAAAACCACTTCAGCTAGTGCACTCAGATATATGCGGACCAATCAAACCAGCCTCACACAGTGATAAGAGGTATATTCTAAGTTTTATTGATGACTTTACTCGTAAAACTTGGATTTACTTCTTACATGAAAAGTCAGAAGCTTTTGTAACATTTAAAAATTATAAAGCTAGTGTCGAAAAAGAGATAAGTGCATCTATATTATGTTTGAGGACTGATAGAGGTGGTGAGTTCACCTCACTTGAGTTTGGAGATTTTTGTAAATCATAGGGAATCAGTAGACAATTGACAGCTGCCTACACGCCTCAGCAGAATGGCGTTGCCGAGAGAAAGAACATGACAATAATGAATGTTGTTCGATTGATGCTAATTGAGAGGAAAGTCCCCAAAACTTTCTGGTCTGAAGCCTCAAGATGGTGCGTGCACATTCAGAATCGATGTCCAACTGCAGCAGTTGAAAACAAAACTCCAGAAGAGGCGTGGAGCAGCAAGAAACATGTTGTAGAATACTTTCGAATCTTCGGATGTATGGCACATGTTCATATACCTGATCAAAAAAGAAGCAAACTGGATGATAAAAGCAGAAAATGCATCTTTCTAGGCGTTAGTGATGAATCAAAGGTATGGAGACTCTATGATCCAATATCAAAAAAGATTGTTGTCAGCAAGGATGTTGTTTTTGAAGAAGATAAAAGCTGGGATTGGGGAAGATCTTATGAAGAAATGAGGCGAGATGTACTAGAATGTGAAGATGGGGATGAAGGTGACACGGCTGATGTTCAGAATGAGGAAGAATATGATGGAATAAACTTAAATAATTCCAGCAGCTCTCACATCACAACCAGCAGTTCCAGCAAATCAAGCAGTCCGACAAATTCACCCCCAAATGAGTCAAACCATGATGAATCAGTTGAAGGGAGGGGTGTACGAAAAAGAAGAAGACCCGGATGGATGTCAGATTATGTGATCGAAGAAGGATTATCTGAGGAAGAAACTCTACATGCCTTGATGATGGTGACTGAGAATGATCCAATTTCGTATGAAGAAGCAGTAAAGAACAGAAAATAGAGGGAAGCTATGTCATCAGAAATTGAAGCTATTGAGCGAAACCAAACGTGGGAACTTACTGTGGCTCCTAAAGGAGTCAAACCTATTGGAGTCAAGTGGGTTTTCAAGACAAAGCTCAATGAAAATGGCGAGGTTGAAAAATTCAAGGTGAGGCTGGTGGCGAAAGGGTATGCACAACGTTATGGAGTAGACTATACTGAAGTTTTTGCTCCTGTGGCAAGACTCGATACGATCCGCATAATTCTTGCTATTGCTGCTCAATTCAATTGGGAAGTGTTTCAACTTGACGTAAAAAGTGTGTTTCTTCATGGCGAACTTAAGGAGGAGGTGTTTGTGCAACAACCCGAGGGGTTTATAAAGAAAGGAGAAGAAGAGAAGGTTTATAGGCTGAAAAAGGCGTTGTACGGCCTTAAACAGGCGCCCCAAGTTTGGTACATCAGAATTGAAGCCTGTTTCACACGGGAAAAATTCGAAAGATGTCCCAGCGAACACACTTTGTTCACAAAATCCAAAGGAGGTAAAATTTTAATCGTCAGTCTCTATGTTGATGATTTGATATTTATTGGGAATGATAGAAATATGTGTGATAATTTTAAAAATTCAATGATGTTGGAATTTGATATGTCTGATTTGGGAAAGATAAAGCATTTCATCGCAGTAGAAGTGAAACAGTGTTCAAGAGGAATTTTTATTTGTCAGAGAAGATATGCAAGAGAAGTCCTAGCAAGATTTGGCATGGAAGATAGTGTTGAAACACCTTTCCACATAATTTTGATTTGATAAAATTGTTTAAGTATAATTAAAAACATATTCTAAACACACTAAGTTTAAATGCTTTGATTTATTCTACTAATGTGTTTGTTAAATGTTGAGTTAAATTGTTTATAAGACATAAGGATTAAAAGGCCCAAGCCTAATACAACAGTCAAAGCCCAAGTCAAACAGTTCAATACAACTCGGCCCGCGTTTATCAAAATGATGTCGCTGTGTACCAAAACGCAACTCAACAAGAGAAGGATCTAGAAGACCTTCAGGGAACAACTTTGGAACGAAGCTGCTGAGTTGGTTCGACAAAGCGTACAAGACAGCAGCTGGCTAAGGAAAACTTCCAGACAAAGTATTTCTACTTTGGGTAAAGTTCAGACGACACAGTATGCTGTCCAGTTGACTTTACCATAAAAGGAGAGACATTCTGTCGAGCTGACCAAAAGCTGACCGAAGACAGAAGATACACAAATCTGATTGGCCGAGAGCTCTGAGCAAGTCAGGATGACAACGACAGGAAGCCGTTTCTCTCCAACGGTTATTTCGAAATTCGAAATGACCGATGCCTCAAGACGTCTCTATAAATAGTGCCATCAGAAGCTTCATTCATACAGAACTTGATCAAGCCATTACGCTGACCAAATTTCTACGCAAGTTCTGCAAGCAAAAAGCAAAGCAAATCTTACACTACAGTTCATATATTTGTGTAAAATTCTAGAGTGATTATTCAATCATCTAAGGTGTCTTAGTAATCATTGTTTAGGACAAACACTTATCATTTCTAGAGATTAGAAAGGAGAGGCTGAGTACTCGGTTATAGTACTCAGCGAGAGATTAGGATTGAGTAGAGGTATAGAGGAAGGTACTCTTGTTATACTCAGTTGCTAAGATTGTAAAAGGTTTGAGGCTCTACCTTTAAAGAGCTCAGTAGAGGATTCGAAATCTCGGAACGTGTTCCGGGGACAGGACGTAGGCTTAGAAGAAGCCGAACCTGGATAAATCTGCTGAGTAACGTATTTCTTACCTTAAACTCCTTATATATATTGCTTGCTTAAATAACCAAAAACTGACCAAGTAAAGAGGTCAAGCTGAGTTGTGCGCATCGAACATCTGAGCTCGGGAATAGACTTGAAGTGCTATCTCCTGACTCAAGTCAAGAAACTGACCTAGTCACCAGTTGACTAAGCCAGTATCTTACTGATTACTCAGCGCCGCTGTTAAAACCTTTTCTCTTAAGAAAAGAAGTCTGCCCTAAATCTTTAAAAAAAGTTTAAATAGTTCCTAACCCCCCTTGGAACTATACTTGTAACGTTATAAGGGACCAACAAGTGGTATCAGAGCCTAAAAGCTCACTGTAAAAGGTTTAACAACCTTGAGCTGATCCACACTATGGGCGAAAACAGTACTCGGTTTCTCCCAGGAAACCAAACAACTCAGATATTGCCTGAGGGGCTATCCATCACTCGGCCTCCCCTATTCTTCGGGTCTAACTATACCTTCTGGAAGAATAGGATGAAAAATTTCATTTAGGCTACAAATATGAGTGTCTAGCTATCTATAGTGCAAGGCCCATTTGTACCTGTCGAAGTTGTGGCTGGCCAAACAGTTGTAAAAGCTGAGGCCAAATGGACAGAGGATGATCTCAAGAAGCTTCAAAATCACGCTTCGGCTATTAATATGCTTCACTGTGCGCTCGATGCTGCAGAATATAATAAAATCTCAGGTTGTGAGTCGACGCAAGAGATCTGGAAGAAGCTGGAGGTCACCTACGAAGGAACCAATAAAGTAAAGGAGTCCAAGGTGAACCAGCAGATGAGACTGTACGAGCTTTTCGAGATGAACAATGATGAGGGGATATCTGACATGAATGCAAGATTTACCAACATCATAAATGAGCTCAAGAGACTTGGGAAGATCTTCACTGAGGAAGAACAAGTCAAAAAGATACTCAGGAGTCTTCCTAAAGACTGGCAAGCAAAGAAGACCGCTGTTGAAGAAGCTCAGGACTTAACCACCTACAAATACGACGAACTCATCGGCTCGTTGCTGACCCATGAGATATCGATGAAAAACTTCGAGGTGAAGGAAAAGTCTGAAGACAAGAAGCAAAAATCTCTTGTCATGAAAGCTGACTCCACTGAAGGGAGCTCAACAGATGATGAGGAGATGGTTATGTTCACAAGGAAGATGAAAAGGCTATTCAGAAAAAATGACAAATATTCTAAGAAGCCTTACAGAAAGTTTGATAAGTATAAAGCTGACTCCAGCGACAGCAAATACAAGAAAGACAACTCAAAGCCTATTACATGCTTTGAATGTCATCAAACTGGCGACATAAAGTCAAGCTGCCCCACGCTGAGGAAAGATAAGAAGAACGGCAAAAAGGCAATGGTGGCTACATGGAGCGACAGTGATGAGTCTTCATCAACAGAAGCTGAGGCCACCGAGTCAGCGAAGATATGCTTCATGGCTGACGAACTTGCTGAGCCATGCGTTTCCGAGCATACTGACCCCTCTGTTGCATCTGAAGATGAGGAGCAATCAAATGAGGTAATACCACTTTCCCAGCTCAGAAACAAAATGGGTAATGCCCTGAGTGATCTCTATACACTTATCAAAAAGTGTAATAAGAAAATTAGAGCACTCAGCAGGCGCTGTGACGAGGTTGAAGAGGTCAAGCTGAGTGACCTCAGATACCTTCTTCAGGACAACTCAATGTTGCATGATAACATGAAGATCATACATGAGTCTGTCTCTGAAGTCCAATCAGTTTTAAAGAAACTGAGAAAGGACGTCACAACCATCCAGAACCAATTAAAGGTTCCAAATAAAAGAAACATTCCTCTGAGAACTCAGTACCAAGGTACTCAGCAGAGATGGAATCCCCAGCGGAATGTCCAGTGTGACTTCTGTGGGAAGAAAGGTCACACCACAAATGTGTGCTGGCATGCTCAGCACTGGGGTGCTGACCAGTCAGTGAGACAACCTAAACAGAAGGTCAGCTGTGACTTCTGTGGAAAGAATGGCCATACTGTCCATGTATGTCACCATAAAATAAAGTATGATGCTTTACCTGTTGCACCTAACAAGCAAGGACCCAAAAAGAATTGGGTACCTAAAAGTAACTAGTTACAATGCAGGTCAGCCTGAGATGTGCTGAGAAGTCAAAGATGTGGTATATTGACAGTGCATGCTCAAGGCGTATGACCGGTGATGAAACTCAGTTCATCACGTTTAAGCGTAAACGAGGAGGAAGTGTAAGTTTTAGAGACAACAAAAAGGGTAAGATAGTAGGGTCAGGAACCATTGGAGGTAACCCCACTATTGAGTCAGTCTCCCTAGTAGGGGTGAGCAAAATAACCGGTAACCGATTACCAAACCGATAACCGAACCGAAGTTTTAGTTTGGTTCGGTTATTTTAACATTCTGGTTCGGTTCGGTTTTAATTTTAGTTTAGTTTGGTAATCGGTTATTGGTTCGGTTACTGAAAAAATATATCGGTATAACCGATAACCGAACCGAACTTGGTATATAAATATAAAAAATATAATTTTATTTTTACATATATAAATAACTTATAAAATCTAAAATCTAACCCCTAAAAAATATACTTTTATCTTTATATATATAAATTTTGGTTCATTAGCCTTTAATTTCATCAATTGTGACTTTTATACAAGTGCATTATTTAAAAACCAATTAAATAAAAATATACAAAAATTAAATATTATGAATTTTCGGTTATTCGGTCGGTAACCGAACCGAACCGAAACTTTTCAGTTAAATAAAATTCGGTTACCAATCTTATTCGGTTCGGTTCGGTTATGAAAATAACACAAACTTCGGTTCGGTTAACCGAAAGTTCGGTTCGGTTAGTAACCGAACCGAACCGATGCTCACCCCTACTCCCTAGTCAGCGGACTCAAATATAACTTACTCAGCGTAGCTCAGCTATGTGACAATGGGAGAAAAGTTATATTTGATGCTACTGGATGTAAAATATACGAGGGTAAAACAAATGAGTTAATCTTAACTGCCCCTCGCATAGATAATGTCTTTATGCTAGACTTAAAGAAAAAGTTTTCAAAAACTGTATGCTTAGTATCAAAGGAAGAAAATTCCTGGCTATGGCACAGGAGACTTGGTCATGTAAGCATGGACCTCCTGGCCAAATTAGCAAGAAAGCAATTGGTTGAGGGACTGCCTGAACTTAAATTTGAAAAAGATCAATTATGCCACGCTTGCCAAGCTGGAAAACAAACCAAACAATCTTTTCACAGCAAAAACATTGTCTCAACTAAGCGTCCGTTAGAGTTACTACACTTGGATCTCTTCGGTCCAGTCCAGCCGCTGAGTCTGGGTGGAAGAAGATTTTCCTTGGTCATTGTAGATGACTTCTCTCGGTACACTTGGATCATCTTGCTGAGTAGCAAGGATGAGACCTTTGAGACATTTTCAAATTTGGTTAGAAAAATTGAAAATGATAAAGACCTAAAATTGGCTCACATCCGAAGTGATAATGGTGGAGAATTCAAAAACCAAAAGTTTGTTGAATTCTGTGAAGCCAGTGGCATTGACCATAATTTTTCTGCTCCTAGAACACCTCAACAAAATGGGGTTGTAGAAAGGAAGAACAGAACTCTGGTTGAAATAGCCAGGACAATGCTGGATGAGCATAGGCTTCCAAAGTATTTTTGGGGAGAGGCTGTTAACACAACGTGCTATATTCTTAATAGGGCTCTAGTTAGACCTATACTCAAGAAAACCCCCTATGAACTTTGGAAAGGACAAAAGCCCAATATTGGATACTTTCGTGCCTTTGGCTGTAAATGTTTTATTTTAAATACCAAAGATAGCTTAGCAAAGTTTGATTCAAAAGCTGATGAGGCTATCTTTCTAGGCTACTCAACAAACAACAAAGCATACAGAGTTTTTAATAAACGAACTCAAGTTTTAGAAGAGTCAGTACATGTTGAGTTCGACGAAACTAACCCTGCAGGTAGATACCAGCCACTGACCGAGGATGATCCACACTCAGTAACCGCTGACCAAGAACCAGCTGCTGAGTCATTCACTAAAAGGCTGACCAAGAGTAAGAGTGAACCTAAGATTACTTTCACTGACCAGTCTACTTCTGCAGAGATTGTTGAAACACAGACAGCACAAGACATAAATCTACCGAAAGAGATAAGGATTCCAAGAGGGCACTCAGAGAGTGCAATCCTTGATTCTGCTGGGAATACCCTGATGACAAGGAATCAACTCAGGAGGTACCTCATCAATGTAGCCTTCGTCTCAGTACAGGAACCTAAAAACTTCGCTGATGCTGAGGAAGATGAATTCTGGATGTGCGCAATGCAAGAGGAACTCGATCAATTCAGAAGAAACGATGTATGGGAGCTAGTGCCACATCCAAGGAGTCAGAAGACCATTGGAACAAGATGGGTCTTCCGCAACAAAATGGATGAGCAAGGAAATGTAGTCAGGAATAAAGCAAGGCTTGTAGCTCAGGGCTACAGTCAGCAAGAAGGTATTGACTACGGTGAGACCTTTGCCCCAGTGCCAAGGCTAGAAGCTATTAGGATCTTATGTGCATATGCATCTTACATGAACTTTAAATTATTCCAAATGGATGTTAAGAGTGCATTTCTTAATGGAGTTATAAACGAGGAAGTTTATGTTAATCAACCTCCAGGGTTTGAGGATCCAAAATTCCCAAACCACGTTTATAAACTCAAAAAGGCTCTATACGGCCTCAAGCAAGCACCACGTGCTTGGTATGAGAGGCTGACCAGTTTCCTGCTGACTAGAAATTATGTCAGGGGCAAAGCTGATACAACCTTATTCATTAAGAGAAAGGGTAAAGATACCCTGCTGGCTCAAATATATGTTGATGATATAATATTTGGTGCAACTAACGAATCAATGTGCAAGAAATTTAGCAAACAAATGCAGACTGAGTTTTAAATGTCGATGATGGGAGAACTCAACTTCTTCC
Organism: Euphorbia lathyris; assembly: GCF_963576675.1. Taxonomy (NCBI): domain Eukaryota; kingdom Viridiplantae; phylum Streptophyta; class Magnoliopsida; order Malpighiales; family Euphorbiaceae; genus Euphorbia; species Euphorbia lathyris. The sequence continues at coordinate 67,028,365 of NC_088915.1, forward strand.
TCGGACTTCAAATAAAACAAGGAAAGAATGACATCTTCATCAGTCAAGCTAAATATGCCAAGGAGATATTAAAGAAATATGACTTGGAAAATTGCAAGCCAATATCCACTCCTATGGGCACTGACACTGTCCTCTGTGCTGACGAGAATGGTAAGTCAGTAGACAGCAAATTGTATCGAGGTATGATAGGCTCTCTACTTTACTTAACAGCCAGTAGACCGGACATTCAGTTCTCAGTATGCTACTGTGCTAGATATCAATCTAACCCTAAGGAATCTCATTACATAGCTGTAAAAAGAATCCTTAGATACTTGCAAAGCTCAGTGAACGCAGGTTTATGGTATCCCAACACACATGGCTTTACACTCGTTGGATACACTGACGCTGACTATGGTCGAGACAAGCTAGAACGAAAAAGCACCTCTGGAGGATGTCATTTCTTAGGAAGCTGTCTTGTATCTTGGTTCAGCAAGAAGCAGGCGTCAATAGCCTTGTCTACCACTGAAGCTGAGTACATTGCTGCTGGTCACTGTGTTGCTCAAGTCCTATGGATTAAGCAACAGCTTGAAGACTATGGTGTTCAAACAAAGACAATTGAGGTCAAATGTGACAACAAAAGTGCAATTGATCTATCAAAGAACCCAATTCAACACAGCAGAATGAAGCATGTCAGCATAAGGCATCACTTCATTAGAGACCATGTACTCAAAGGTGAGATAAAGCTGACCTACGTCCCAACGGATGAGAAGCTTGCGAATATCTTCACAAAGCCACTGGCTCGTGAACAGTTCAGCATACTGAGAGAAGCCATTGGTATGTTTAATCCTCTTCAGTAAATTCCAGTTCTAAAATGTGAAATTATGCTGAGTGAATTACTATGCTGAATGATTTATGCAAATGCATGCTGAGTGATTGTTATGTTGTGCACTTAACACAAAATACACATCAATACTGAGTCAATATGCACACCGAGTAGTAATCTTAAACTGGGATATCATTCTTTCATACTACTGACCACTCAGAATTCTAAACGCTTAGTATTTAAACGCTGAGTGTTAGATCCGTTGCACTTAATGCTTAAGCACGCGAATAGCCACCTAGGATGACGTATGTGCCGAATGTGTCATAAAAGCCAGGATTTTTGTCGGTTGACAATCCCAAGGCAAAACTGACACATGGATTCGTTAAGATCCACACTTCACCGCTATAAATAATGGGTAAATCCCCATTGTTATCTTCTTTACGTCTACCGAATTTTAAGGCAAAGAGCTTTCTCTCTAAAAAAAATTCTCAAAGCTTCCCAAACGCATTCTTCAACTATGACTAAAGTTTCATTCAACGTTTCCAGTGCCGGCCACCCTAAGCCCAGATCCGATGAAACCTCTAGGCAAACCTCTGTGCCGAAATCTACCAAAGTCACTACTCCGAGCAAAGGAAAAACTGGCCAAACCTCCTCTGGTAAGGGAAAGCCTGACAAAGTCAGGACCTATTCAAAGGTCTTCGAAAACGTCCGAGAATGGAAGGTTGAGCCCTCAAGATGGGTATCTGAAGCCTTCGTACAATCCGAACAACCCTTCTGTGAGTGGATTTCACAGAATGGATGGACTGAGCTGTTTTCAATTAGGCATCCCACCTATCCTGACCTTGTAAAGGAGTTTTACCACAACCTTCGCGTTGCCGATGATAACCAGGACTACTTGGTAACCGTGGTGAAAAAGAAAACCATCTTCATCAACCCTCTCTACCTAGGGAATCTGCTCAAGTTAAAAACTGAGGGAGCAAGGCTAAGGAGATCTGGAGATCAGGATGGTACTGGGTACGAGGTTAACTTCTGTAAACCTGAAAGCCACTCAGGAGAAGTATCCAGTTCCTCCATGGGTCAGCACCAGAAGATGGCTCACTATCTGCTAAGTTATTTTATCTATCCGAAGATTAACTGCACCACCTCAGCAACAAACTTCGAGCAATGCTTCATCTGGTATACGCTGACGTACAAACCGATCAACATGCCAGTATTCCTCATTGCTGGCTTCCTAAGGAGTTCCGAAACTCTAAGGCTATGATCACTCATCACCAGGATCCTCATTGATCATCAGATAGACCTGACTGATGAAGTAAAAGCTAAAGGATCTGAGATCACAGCAGCTTCACTAAGAGCGTTGAAGTTCGGTCAGCCTCTGAAGAAAGGAAAAGCTGCTGCTGCTGCTGCTGCTGATGGACAAGCTGAGGAAACAGTTGTTCCGCAGAAAGGGAAAAGAACTAAGGCCCCCGCTTCTCGTAAGAGGAAAGCTATTGAGACTCCTTCACATGATACTGAGTCTCCAGCTAAGAGGCAAAAGTCAGCTGGTACTAAGGGTCAGGAGAGACCTAAGTCAGCTGATAAACGAAGCAGGCAAGATGAGCCTGAAACTGAGGAAAGAATTAATGCTGATGTGCAACCTCAGAAGAAGCAGAAGTCTTCACAACAGACTCCCATAGATGCCATCCCATCAGACTTCATAGTTCCTGATGATTCTCACTACACTCAGTGTCAGGGAGCTGATGCTGATCAACAGCAAGAGGATAATGTGGAACTGGATGACCAGTTCATCTCCCAAGTAGAGGAAGAATTGGATGGGGATTCTGATGACGATGATGAGAACAACGTTGATGCTGACTCCGAGGAGACAGCTAGTGAAAACGAAGCTGAGAAAGCCAATACTGAGTTGGCTGCTGGAGAAGAACAAGAACATGACCAACACAATGTTGATCAAGTACATGAGCAAGCTAACCATCATGATGCTGAACAAGAAGAAACTTCTCCCTCTCACTCAAGAGATTCTATTCTAGCTGACACTCCACCTCGCAGAAGAAGAAAATTGGTTAAGGCCAGTGAGAAGACTGTCAGCGAACCTCCTATTCAACCACCAACTCTTCCTGACTTCGTTATTCAAAAGCCAACCCAGGACCCTTCTGCAGTTAAGCTAAAAATTTTCAAACGACAACAACCTCCTACTGCATCGGCATCTATAGAAAAGCAAGCCTCTGTTTCTTCTCAACAGGAACATGCCGACTTAAGTGCTTCCGCCACCTCAACAAGTCAGGTTGAGGCGATTACTGTCAATGCTGTCCATCCAAGCATTGTGCTGACTCCAAATGTATCTGCCCCCGTCAGCACCGACAGTATTCGAATTTCTACTTCTCCACTCAACAACTCTGCCAATCAATCAACCCTACCAGAATCTCAAGTGCAGATTGGAACAACACTACCAGTCACTGACCACGTCATTCCTCTAACTCCTCTTCCACCGGTCATACTGATGCAACTGGACAACTGAATGAAGGTTCTTTAAGCTACATGAATGTCACTGAGTCTGGCAAACGCATCATCGACTCAGTACAAACCTTGATCAAAGACCTTCAACAATCGTCTACTCCTGCTGCTGAGTCTTCTAATGTAGAGACTACTCAGCTTTCCCAAGTAACTCAGCTTCTGAACGAAGTTAAGGGATTTAAGGACTTGTTAAGTATTATCATCTCCTATCAAACACAGCAAGCTAAGCAGGATTCCATTGCAAAGCTGGCTGAGATCCAGCTGACAACTGTTCAACACTTACACGCTCTACAATAACAAGTTCAGACCTTGTCAGCTGTGAACACACGCTACGCTACCTCTGATGAAGTCAAGATGCTCTTTGCTCAGCTTCACACCGAGCAAATCAAAACCAACGAGCAAATGGCTTCTTATTCTCAGTGCTCAGTGGAGCAAATTGGTGAGGCTGTTCAATTGCTGAATCTGAACAAGCAAGAGATAGATACTGACGCTATGAAACAGAACGAAATGATATCCATCACCAGACAAACCTTCAATCACATTCGTCACAGCAATGTTCAGCGTCAATACTATGACACCTACTTACTCAAGACATTCCATCAAGTCATTGCAGGTCTGACTGATGCACTTACATGGATAGGCAAAGTTGAAGCCTTCACTGTTAGCATGATCAGTGCTGCTGAGCTTAAAATACCCACCGAAGTTTCAGACAGTGATGTGGCTATTTTTTATGGTGTCAATGAAAGTGCCGAACGACTTAAAGCGCTGTCCACAGAACTGACCAGAGTCGTCTTAACCGACGCCTTTAGGATTCCTCCTCCCGATGCTGACAAAACGGGGGAGAAAGCACAAGCGAGAACACAGCATGAGTCTAGTCAGTCCAAACAGAAGAAAAAGAAATAGACATAGGCTAGCTCAGTATAGGCTAAGTATGTATGTAGTCTTTATGGCTGTCTCAAATTTTTGTCTTGTTTGTAAACACTGACTACCTACATTAAATATCAATACTTGCATCTTTTGTTCAAACAGTGAGTTATGAATTGTTTTCATGCGATGTTGTGTATTATGTCATTATGTATCTTCAATTGAATCAGCTATGTTTAAATGCTTACAAAATTTATTGATTGAACCAAATGCTGATAACATGTTTGACATTGACTTATATATAGTCTTATAAAACTCATTGAACAACAAATTACTCTGCGCCCTCTGAATGATAAAACCTTCCGCTTAAACACTGAGTAAAAGAGAATATGTTCCATGAGCTGACCTATATCTGAAAACTGACCTTAGACTTACTCGATTAAACCTTTAAATGTTTAGAGTAAAACTAAGTCAGTTGCTCAACCCTTACGGGGGAGTTTGCTAAGTTATATTAGGTCAACTATCATGGGGGAGCTCAACACTGAGTTCCTCGCTGAATAGTTTTGCCAACATCAAAATGGGGGAGTTTGTTGAAACACCTTTCCACATAATTTTGATTTGACAAAATTGTTTAAGTATAATTAAAAACATATTCTAAACACACTAAGTTTAAATGCTTTGATTTATTCTACTAATTTGTTTGTTAAATGTTGAGTTAAATTGTTTATAAGACATAAGGATTAAAAGGCCCAAGCCTAATACAACAGTAGGGGTGGGCAAAAAAACCGATCAAACCGGTAACCGAACCGAAAACCGGTAATCCGAACCGGAAAAAGCGGTTAGCTGAACCGGTGGTTTTCTTAATGGTTAAAAAAATAAATAGGTACCGGTTTCGGTTTCGGTTTCGGGTTAGCGTGTTGAAAAACCGCGGTAACGGTTAACCGAACCGTTTAATAAATATAATTTTAAAATATATATATATATATATATATATATATATATATTATATAACATATATTAGTATATAACATAGAGTATTATAAGATTAAAAAAAAACAAAAGGCTTTAACATATATTAAAAAGTAAAGCTGATTGATTATAAAAAAAATAAAAAATAAAGCTGCTTAACATAATAAACAATAGATCAAATTAAAACCCTATTCTTCTCCTCTCACACACACCACGCCGCCACCCACCATCGTAAAGTTTGTAACCTCTCTCACACACACCGCCCGCCGTCTCTCTTCCTCTCCTCCTCTCTTCCACGCACCGCCTGCCTTAACTTTATTTTACTTAGTACTAATTAATTCATGCTACTGATGAGAATTTTGCTTAACTTTATTTTACTTAGTACTAATTAATCATGTATGTGTGTATACATATATATATATATAAGCATTATGTGTATGTATATGATTAGTACTAATTAATCATGTCTGTGTATAGTTGATGAAGTTCTTACATTATGCATACTATGTAAACTATTAAATAATGAAGTAATGTATACATTATGTATACTATTAAATAATTACATTATGTCATAATGTAATGTATAGTTAATGTATAGTTAATTACATTATGGCATTTCTTTTTGTTGTTAAATTAACTAAACAGGTGATGAAGTTTTGGTTCTAATACCCAACATTTATTTTCGACTCTGTTTTGTCAACTGATATATCGAGCTAAATAATTTATGTCGATCTGAGATGAAATTTTCATAATTTAGTTCGGTACTTATGTTTGAATTCCGAACTTTTATATGAATTCTCGCTTGAATTTTTGAAATTATGTATATTTTAATATTGTTTAAAAATTTAGATTTGGGTAAAAATTATGGTTAACCGTTGATTTTTGGTTAACCAGTGAGAATTGGTTAAAAACCGTTAACCGAAAAACCTAACCGAAATTAATGGTTAACCGGTTGTATGGTTAACCGATTGATATGGACCGGTTTCGGTTTGGATGGTTAAAAAACCGTTGGTAATGGTTCGGTTATTTTTTTGCCTACTGGACCGGTTAACCTAACCGTGCCCACCCCTATACAACAGTCAAAGCCCAAGTCAAACAGTTCAATACAACTCGGCCCGCGTTTATCAAAACGATGTCGCTGTGTACCAAAACGCAACTCAGCAAGAGAAGGATCTAGAAGACCTTCAGGGAACAACTTCGGAACGAAGCTGCTGAGTTGGTTCGACAAAGCGTACAAGACAGCAGCTGGCTAAGGAAAACTTCCAGACAAAGTATTTCTACTTTGGGTAAAGTTCAGACGACACAGTATGCTGTCTAGTTGACTTTACCATAAAAGGAGAGACATTCTGCCGAGCTGACCAAAAGCTGACCGAAGACAGAAGATACACAAATCTGATTGGCCGAGAGCTCTGAGCAAGTCAGGATGACAACGACAGGAAGCCGTTTCTCTCCAACGGTTATTTCGAAATTCGAAATGACCGATGCCTCAAGACGTCTCTATAAATAGTGCCATCAGAAGCTTCATTCATACAGAACTTGATCAAGCCATTACGCTGACCAAATTTCTACGCAAGTTCTGCAAGCAAAAAGCAAAGCAAATCTTACACTACAGTTCATATATTTGTGTAAAAGTCTAGAGTGATTATTCAATCATCTAAGGTGTCTTAGCAATCATTGTTTAGGACAAACACTTATCATTTCTAGAGATTAGAAAGGAGAGGCTGAGTACTCGGTTATAGTACTCAGCGAGAGATTAGGATTGAGTAGAGGTATAGAGGAATGTACTCTTGTTATACTCAGTTGCTAAGATTGTAAAAGGTTTGAGGCTCTACCTTTAAAGAGCTCAGTAGAGGATTCGAAATCTCGGAACGTATTCCGGGGACAGGACGTAGGCTTAGAAGAAGCCGAACCTGGATAAATCTGCTGAGTAACGTATTTCTTACCTTAAACTCCTTATATATATTGCTTGCTTAAATAACCAAAAACTGACCAAGTAAAGAGGTCAAGCTGAGTTGTGCGTATCGAACATCTGAGCTCAGGAATAGACTTTAAGTGCTATCTCCTGACTCAAGTCAAGAAACTGACCTAGTCACCAGTTGACTAAGCTAGTATCTTACTGATTACTCAGCGCCGCTGTTAAAACCTGTTCTCTTAAGAAAAGAAGTATGCCCTAAATCTTTAAAAAAGTTTAAATACTTCCTAACCCCCCCTTGGAACTATACTTGTAACGTTATAAGGGACCAACAGATAGTAATGCTGTAAAAAATCCAATGGTTCTAGGAACAAAGTTGCACAAAGATGAAGGCGGTGCTAGAGTTGATGCAACTCTATTTAAGCAATTAGTTGGAAGTCTTATGTATTTGACTGTGTCTAGACCAGATTTAATGTTTGCAGTCAGCTTAATTAGCAGATTCATGGCAAATCCCACTTAGTCACATTGGTTAGCAGCAAAGAGAATCTTGAGGTACTTAAAAGGAACAGTTAGTTTAGGAATTTTCTACAGGAAAGGATAAAGCAACTTGAAGCTTGTCGCTTTCACTGATAGTGATTATGCTGGTGATTTAGATGATCGAAGAAGCACTTCCAGATATATTTTTAAGCTAGGATCAAGCGTAATCTCTTGGGGCTTTAAAGAAGCAGCTGGTAGTCGCTCTATCGACAACGGAAGCAGAATATATAGCAGCAGCTTTGTGTGCGTGTCAGTGTATTTGGCTTCAAAGGATACTACAACAGCTAGAGGTTGAAGAGAAGGCAGGGACGATAATCTTTTGTGATAATAGTTCTACCATACAGTTATCCAAAAATCCTGTTTTTCATGGAAAAAGCAAGCACATTGATGTGAAATTCCACTTCCTAAGAGATTTGGTGAATGGTGGTGATGTTAATCTGAGTCATTGTGCTTCTGAGAACCAAGTTGCAGATATCATGACAAAGCCTTTAAAGTTGGAGCAGTTTGAGAAGCTTCGTGGTATGCTAGGAGTTGTGGATATCACTGAAATAAGCTAAATACAGATGTATTAGCTTAAGGGAGGGATTGTTAGTCATTTGTTTGTTTTTAAATAAGTATTTTCAGTTAAAGGAAGTCCTGTAGGGAGACCTATTATTTAGGAATAACAAAGGTTATCTTTTTTCTGTTTTTGTTTTCCACGATCTTAGCCTATTAAGCGTGGATTATGTTCTTGCTGTATGGCTATTTATAGCCCTTTCATTATTGAATAACATTATCCTTTTCCAGCAATTTCAAGTGTTAATTCGAATCTAACAATTTTTATATATAAAAAAAAATTATATTTCTTTAAACTATAAGCTGAAATTAGACATTTTTTTGGATGGATATGGAGCAAGTGTTTTAAATAGCAATTTTGACGGTATCTTTTTCATTTTAAAAAAAAATCTAATTATTTATAGTTGTATTAGATATATTAATTTTTTTAGGTTTAATAGGCACCTAACCCCTTAAACTTGTAATTTTTTTCACCTTGCCCCTTTAAATTAGGGGACAACCTCTCAACCCCCTCAACTCTCCAAAAAATCACATACAACCTCTTACACTATTATGTTCGGTCAAAATATTGACCCATATAGAAAACGCGCTTGACTGTTGACCACACCAATGTCACGTGTCATTTTTGTAACAATCACTTGGATACATTTCACCTCGACGACCACTATCGCCAACCTCAGCACCTCGATAAGGCTGTGACGACAAACAGCGACAGCACCTCGCACGAATATGGAAAAATTTAATTTAAAAAATGACACGTGGCATTGGTGTGGTCAACAGTCTAGCGCGTTTTCTACACGGGTCAATATTTTAACCGAACATAGTAGTGTAAGGGGTTGTATATGATGTTTTAGGAGATCTTCTAAGTTGAGAGGTTGTCCCCCTAAGTTGAGAGGGGCAGGTGAAAAAAAGTTACAAGTTTAAGGGGTTGGGTGCCTATTAAACCATTTTTTTATTATATGCAAATGAAGTAAATAATACGATTTTAATTAAATTTGGTATATAGAGTATCAAGATAGAAATTGGGAGACTGTTTTTATTCATTCTTACAGGGAAGGTAACCGTGCTGCTGACTGGCTGATGAATTTCATAGGTTCTTGTTCTTTGGGTTACCATGAGTTTGGTGTGCCTCCTACAGGCCTTCAGAATATCCTCGCTGAAGACAGTAGGGGATTAGTGTTAAGCAGAATAATTCAAGACTAGTCGGGCGTTTTTTTTTTCTCCGGACGTGAAGCCTTCCTTGTTCACCAAAAATAAATAAATAAAGTGTAGTTACAATTAATGGATGATTTTATATGTCAAAATTAAAGCATCCAAACCTAATCATATAAATTGATAATCTACCAATTAATTATGGTAGGTGGTTATTTCTTTTGAACATATGGTAGGTGGTTATTAATAAGAAAAGAATAAAAGGATAACAACCAAATTCTTTCAATAAAACCCTAATATTTCTAACAAAATAAATTTTCAATTTTAATTATATGTTATAAAAAAATTAGTTTGATTATTATTTAACTATCGTATCGGATATTTTAAACATTAATTATATCTAAAATATTTAAGATATTACTAATACTGATACAAAATATCTATATAAAATTATTTTAATTTATCGACAAACTTGTTTAAAAGATCTGTTTTTTTGGTTACCAACTTGTTTAAAAGATCTGATCTATCGTAACTTAAACCATTTTTTAAAAAATTTTGATAATATAAACTTAATTTTATTTGAAAATGTTAAACTTAAAAAATGTTAGAAATAAATATGTATATCCAAAAAAGTAAAATAAGATAAAATGGAAAGTCCACCTCAAGTGGACTCTTTGGTCGGTCTTCCATCTCAGAATAAAAAATAAAATAAAATAAAAGAATGGACCCTCAAATTCCATTATTTAATTCCACTTTTATCCATTCCAACTTAATTCTTCTTCTCCCCGAATAAGGCAAACAAGCTACCTCGATCTCCATCTTCCGAAACACAGATTCTCATCAAACGGTCAGGATCAACAGATTCTATGGCGGTAGAGCTGTTGGTGTTAGGGTGTTCAGGAGTTGTGATGTTCCTCCATGGAGCTAATTTTTTCTTCCATCTTCTTTCTCACCATCTTGCTTTTCCTTCTCTCAGGTTCTTCTTTAATGATCCGTACTGTATTAATCTTTTTAAAATTGGGATTTATCCTTCTCATGATTCACAAATTATGGTTTTATTTAGTTGTTTCACTTCCTTAATTATCTATACCCTGTTTGGGTTAATAATGATATTTATTTGTGTTTTTCTGTGGCAGTTTTCTGGGTTTTGTTGGATGGTGAAGGAAGAAAGAGATGGTGATTATGATTAATGATGATTAATTCTTCAAGCAAAAGTAGTAATGGAGATTAATTAGATGGTAGCTCCTACCTAATTGTATTCAATCATTTTAGTGCTATTCCTACTCCATTTTTTTTTTTTTACATAACTTTTATAAAATTTATCACTTTATATATATGATATTTTGTACTATCTATCTATCAATATTTGGCAATTTTGTCTTCAATTTATCCGATACCAACAATTTTATAATTAAGTTATAATAATAATAATTGTGGAGAAAAAATTAGATTTGTAGGACATAAATATTAAGGATAATTGCATTATTTTAATAGTTTGATTAATATTTTATTGATTTTAATAAATTAATTTGCACTATCAGGAACGGGAGAGGTAGATGTATATGATTATTTTTTTTTTTTTTTATAAAATGGTTCTATATTGATCAGATGAAAAAAGTCCAAATACAATCAGAAAACCATAATGAATAAAACCTTATAAAATCCATAAAGGGACAAAGACGATTACAAAGAGCAAGAAAAAACCATAAAAGGTATAAAAAAACACAAAAACACAATTGGAAATCTAAATTCGTAGAAGAACAACTGCAATCCGATCTTCATCATTCAATTCATTTCGAACATTCAAATCAGAGTCATTTCTTTTGTTGCAACTACATAGATCTATTGATCCATGTATAAAATAATTCGTTTCCGCTCTTGCTAAATCCGAAAAAGGTATAAATAAAAGAATAATTGGTAGCAGATACAATTCAGACAAATAGAGAGATCCGGAAAATATATGAACACTGATTAGAAAGAAAATAACAAAAAAAACAAAACCTAATCCGGTGGGAGGAGGAAAAATGATTAATTTAATATAACTTCAATAATATGGATGTATTTTTATTTGTTTATTTAAAATTGTTTTTAGTAATTTTTTTTTTTGGAACCTCGTGGTTAGTTAAGTCATATAATGAAAAAATTTAAACCCTATAAATAAAAAAATAAAAAAATAACTCAATCATTTTGACAATTTAATTAGAATTTCAATTCCAATACAACTTAATTAATAATGAAAATATTCCAAAATCCTAGATCTCTTTTTTAAATTCTCTCTTTATTCCTAAAAAAAAAAATGTTGTTAAACATAGTCCCAATTTTTCACCCAAGCCCCGTGAAATGATGAAAATACCCTTTAAGATTTTTTTGGGTGTTGTTAAACATAGCCTCAATTTCCCACCCCTAGCTCCATGAAAGGACGAAAATATCCTTTGAGATTTTGGGGTGAGAAATTGAGATTTTTTTCCTCTCCCGTCACGCGGGCGTGAGGAAATCACGTCTCTCCTTGTGGTGAGGCGTTATAGCCACACGCCTCACCTTGTGGTGAGATGTGATTTCCTCACACCCGCGTGGCGGGAGAGAAAAATAAATAAATATAGTGTATGTTTTATACGGTTTATTGCGGAATAGACGGTTTATTGCGGAATATACGGTTTATTGCGGATTAACCTTTTAGAAATAAAAATTAACAACATTAACACTAAAATTAATTAATATACACAAAATATTACATATATTTTCAAAAGTGTTAAAATGTGTTAAAAACAACAAGTTCTAGTAAATAACAACATATATCAATGTGTTTGGCGCCACTCGTCCATAAAGTCATCCATATCTCTCCTAATAAGTGGACCCTCCTCATCATGTCGCTCGACGACCAACCGCTCAGTAATACACCACAAACGGCTAATCCACTGCAGAAAAATAAATATTAGGAAACAAATATATGTAAAACAATAATAAATAACAAAATAATAATAAACTTACATATTCGCTGTTAGAGCGAATATGATGGACCGACACATCCCGAGGGGCATGAAGGAGATGAGGATGTGAATATCGTCTTTTATTACTAAAAATGAAGAGAAACTTGTCTTCATTCTACCTCATTCCATCTCCATCTGATATTACACAAATATAGTTTTACCACGTGAAATCACAGACGCTTGAACTTATCTTCTAAAAGATATAATGTACTGTTTCTCATCATCTAAAACAAAATCGAATGATGACATACTAGAAGCTTGATTCAAGAAGTCTCACTAGATCCAATCAAGAATCCAATTGTTGCCATAGTCAATTCTGATTCTGGGAATCATAGGCCAAATGACCTTGAGGGATATCACGCCTTAATATCTAGGCCCACTCCTTCCTATCAACAGGAGACACATGTCTCACCCCGCTCCACAATCTCTAACCGTCTTCTACAAGATCAACATCAGTATAAATAGAGTAAGTTCAGCTCAAAGTAAACATGTCCATTCATATTTAGATTACCACGTTAATTTATTGATTATGATCATCCTCCATTATTCTCTATGAATTGACTTAGGCATCGGTGAGGGTTCACTGTACAAACGACCTCATTTGACCTTGCTTCTATATAGTTGCAGGTTGATACGTGGACTTTCAAGATTCAACCACATCAAATATGTGCGGTGAGCATGAACTGATACAACAATGACTTGTTTAAGAAGTTCTATCGAAATCCCTTCCACCAGTGCACTCCCCACAATGGAGATCCAAAACAACATCGAAGAAGAAGCACGCTGGAACCGTCAGTTCAATGACAACCCAATCATGGAAATGGTGGAAGAAGGGGAAGTCATAGAACCCCAACAACAAAGGCTCTTGGGTGCAATCTCATGGCGTCTGGAAGAAAACATTGACTTTGTCTAGGAGGTCATCATCATTATGAGGCAGGAGCATGTCATCCAAATGGCAGGAGCGAAATAAAAGCTAGTGATAGTAGAAGAAACAATAGGGTACATGAACAAACCTGATGACACAAACTGCTCGACCGGACACTATACATACCGAATCGGCTACCGCTGACAAGACGGCTCCCCAAAGAGCCAAGAAAGGATCCAAGCACCTAATCAAAGGGGAAATGAGTCTCTTCGGTACGGTGCCACAGACCCGGACTCCCCCTCCGTGCAACATGAGAGATATGGATCAATCTCCCATGAGATCAGTCTAAGCAAGAGAAGAAAGGCGATCCTCCCCAATCAGGAGGACACTAGACTCCAACCCTCGATGGATTTGTCATCGGTCAGCAGAATACGAGTCTGTCAGCCAAGAAATAGCGCCCAATCCCCGAACCTGAGAGCATTGGGCATCAAAAGCAAAGGGCCTATCAATCAAAGACAAGGATGTCGAGGCTAAATTTGAGGCAATGCAAAAGGAGCTCGACAAGATTATGAGCACCATCACCGAGACGGGGATCGATGTCGAACATCTTGATGTTACAGAAGTAGAATTACCCCTGATCAAGAAAATCAGGAGCAACTCAATGCCCCGGGGGTCTAAAGACTCGTTGTTGAAGGTGTTCGATAGGACAATTTCCCCCACTACTCATGTGAAGAAATTTAGACAAGCTATGGACACTACCATAACAACTGATGTTGTATATGACACCTATTATTTCCTACCACACTGAAAGGTGCTGCTTCTTATTGGAACGAGTCCTTAGGAACAGAGAAGAACATTACCAGCTTTAAGCAGTTGTCCAATCTTTTTGTTGACCAATTCATAGAGTCCGTCTGCACAATAGCACTTTGCTGTAGACTTAGAGCATTTCCAATTGGAGAAGGCTGACTGGGATCCTCGCGTTGAGGAGCAGGACAAACCGAAATCGCGTCAGATTTCTTAGCACGAGGCGTATATTTCCTTCGTGGCACACATCTATTCACCACATAGCCCATTGGATCCTACCTCAGATGACCTATTGAATTCACACATTCCAACTTGCCCTTCGGCTCATCCTGGCCAGTAGGGACGGTATTGTCAGCTTTATCGTGCCCTGGAGTAGTAACCTGAGCCTTTGAATGTCTTGCCACAATCCCGGGGGAGGTACACACTGCCTTAACTTGGCCATAACATCCACAATTGGTACAAGAAGTATAGAGACCTTCACACTCAATATGGTAGGTGGTACCGTTCAATCTGAATTGAGCAACAAGGGGCTTCCTCCAATCTATTTTGACACAAACCTGAGCAAACTTCCCTCATGACTTCCATGATGTGTTCTTATCAGCCCAAATAGCCTTACGAAACAAGTTTCCAATGAACATAAGCGCGTCCTCCTGATAATACTGCAACAGAAGTTCGAGGAATCTAGCCCAGATAAGAGTCGAGTCCATTGAAGGGCACAAAGGAAGGAGACCATTTGCGAACTGTCAGGTAATGTCCCTAAACCAACCACGACTCATCCTGAATGACAAGGTCTTTGTCCGACAGCTTATCAAAGTTTACTAGATGGAATCCATAACCGAGATCAGTCATAGTAAAATCCTCTTCCGTTTTTCAAATCTCCGATGAACGGTTCCTTTACGCAATATAGCCCACGTTTCGTCCCAAAATTTTCACAATCAGAGCATCAGACCATTTGTCGACCAATTTAGGAGCAATCAAGATGTCTGGGAATAGTGGATCATTATCCACATAGCCAATTTTGCCTTTGTCCGATTCACGCAAATCAATTGGAACTCTTCGGAATTCCAGCATAGATTCATTCGTCAACAGATCATGATATGAACGAGAAGGAGCGGTGGATAAAGAGGAGAAGGAGGAGAGGTTTCGGAACATGAAATGATTTGTCACTGCATTACTTGTTAAGAATTAGATCACCTTAACCATTTAATTAAAATTTGAATTTTGTAGAGGATAATATAACTATTTTTAAATTTTTTTTTGGTGATATCTCCCATAAGAAATCTACTCAACTCCAATTAGATTAGTCTAGGTTAGCTTCAAAAAAGAAAAAAAAAACACTATGTAAGAAGAGCCTTCATCTACCATTTATAATATTCTTTACCTACGGGTCAACATATATAAGGCAAATAAGGCATTTGCATGTCGGCGAGGCCATTTTAGCAATTCCTAGATGAGTTATGGTGTTAGTTGGTGTGTCATCATATGATACACAATTTCACTAAATTAACCAAATATTTTACATTTAATTTATTCTTAGCAATTTCTGCTCTTTAATTTATAATCACGTTATATGCAATTATATAATTAGATTAGTTGGAAACCATATCACAATCATTATTATTAGCAAGTCAACTTTTTTTTTTAAATATATAGATGTAATTGTATAAAAATTACAGCTACAAAATGAATTTGTAGAAAGAAATTTTAAGTCAATTTTTATTAAATACATCTCCAAAAAGGTTTTGACCAAAATTAAAAATAAAAATTAATGCAAGGAGTTTTTTTTTCTTGGTTCACAGAATGCAAGGATAGTTTTATAAGTAATTTAATTTTATTTTTGGGCTGGCCCATGACAAATATGTGACAGAGTTGAAATTAAATTAAAAGTATGATTGATGATAGCTCTTACATTACAAGCTTATATTTTCAGGGTTATGCTTATCCACTCATCAATTGTCCTAAATTTATGTATTCGGTGAGACAAGTAAATCAACTATTTAATTCATAGAGCATGAGTAGAATAGTTATTTCTATTTTCTATAAAATAAACATTTTGGTTCACTATTACATGGATATATACCACATTTGGATATTCCCCACTTTAACCTTGGAATGGCTATTCCTATAACTTACATGCTTTTTTTTAGTAACTAATTTATTAACACGTTTCTCCTTATTCTTCCTCTCAAATCTCTATTGACTTTTGTGATAACTGGTTGCATGATATTGTTTATGTGTCCAAATCTCCTTGTTAATCTGACATCGTATATAATCTGTAAAACAGCAATGTAAGTTAGACGAGGCCGGAGTCCGTGAATCCGCTTCGATGCCTAAGTCAGTTTGTGACTTAGATTTGGATAAAAGAGTATGGACTAGTTGTGAGATGGTAGTTAACGTATCGTGTCTTGTGTCTATACCTGCTTATATATAGGATTTTTAGGTTAAGTCCTTCTCTAATTAGGAACCCTTATGAGTTGAGGATATCCGTGTCCCTCAAGAAATCTAAGTTCTGAGAGGAATCCTTTATCATGTAGGATTCTAGAAGATTCCTCCGTCTGAGGAGGCCGGAGCTCTGATCGTTGCATTTGTACAAACTCTTTCGCACGTGTCTTTCAATCTCAAAGGGGTGGAACTGACATCATCCATATGATGTCATTTTGCATGATATCACATTGCAATAATTGCTTCGCTCATCCTTCCTTCTACCATAACTGCTTCCTCAGTCGTTGTCCTCTGTCGTTTCCTCCACCACTGCCATCACCTTGTTCCTTTTTTTTCTTATTATTTTCCTCATTTCTAATCTTCTAAGCGGGTTTGTTAAAAGAAGAGGAAGAAGGAAGTTTGTCTTCTTCTTTCCTCTCATACCTATGTTTTCATTTTAGTTTTTAATTTCATATTTGCACTTTTTTGTTGATTTGAAATCTATATATCTTGTCGAAATTCTTTTCTTGTCAGATTGTATCTGTTAGCTATACTTCTTTTATTTTTACATTTTTCGATCTTAGCAAGAGCGGAAAAGATTCATCTTATCCGTAAATCTATATATATACGTGGCTGCAAACAAAGAAAAGATCCAGATCCAAATTGCCAGAAGAGTCTAAATGACGAAGAATGGATTGCAGCGGTCTTTCAATTGAATTCAACTTATGAAAATGATATGATTTCTATGTTTGTTGTTTTATTTGTCCCTTTTGTGATTTGTATTGATGTTTATAGTCTTTTTTCTTTCTTGTATGAGTATGGAGTTTTTATTTCTCCTAATTTTCTTAATGTATTTGTATTGTTTCATCTAATGAAATTATTTACGACATTTTTATAAAAAAAAAAAACTGTCCCCTTTTTTTTCATTTTTAAAATTATCCTTCTATCAAATTTTCCAAATCTCGTATATTTCAGTAAATCCCTACTTCATATTATCAAAACGGGAAAATGTGAAAAAAATACAAAAAAAAAGAGTAAAAATTTGAAAAACACAAAAACAGTAAAAACGTGGAAAATAGTCGGACCTTGTATTTTGAGTAATTTGTAAAGTCATGCATTTTTAATTGCTCCAAATCGCTCATTTTGAGGTAAATAGTCGCGACAATAAATTTTTATATAACGACTAAGGCCCTGTTTGGTAAAGAGCGTTTTGGGATAAAAAGAGCGGTTTTGACCAACTTTAGAGGTTTGACCACTAAAACCGCTAATTGGAGTGTTTGGTGGAGAGAGGTTTGAGAGAGAGTTTTGGAATGAAAACGCTAATTTAGAAAAAGCTCTTAAAATGAGCTTTTTCAATTAGCGTTTTGCAATATTAAAATTAATGGACTTCTTTAACCCTAATAGATAGACTCCCTCTTCTCCTGCGCCAAAATTAATGCCCTTATTCGTCTTTTTGCACAAACCGCTATTATCAATCAGCTAATTTTCACCAAACAGGTCTACACAAACCGCTAATCAAATCAGCTAGTCAAATCAGCTAATGTAATCAGCTAACAGCTAACAGCTAATTCCCAAACAGGACCTAAGTTTCTAAATTGCACAAAACACACAACATCTGTTTGCAAACTTTCCTAAATCGGCTAAACTACAATGTTCATTTTTATTTATTTTTTTCCTTGTTTCTTCGCTAAAAAAAAAAAAAAAAAAAAAAAAAAAAAAAAAAGCTGGTTGTCAATATTTTAGAAATAAAACCAAAATTTGTTATATAATATTACCTGACTAATTAATTTCGTATATAAAAGAAGGGGCAAAGCCCCAATGCTGGTTAATATGATCAAATGGACGATGAACCTCTGTTATGTACACTCCTTCAATCACCAACGGCATTACCTACTTTTTAAATCCCAATTCCTACACTGTTCTAAATCTATTATATTTACCCACCACTCAAAAATCATTGCTTTCTCTACCGCAGCACAAAGCTGCCATTTTTATTCTCTACCCACCTCAATATCCTACTCTAAATTACTCTCTCAATTCACTGCTTCAAAATCTTTAACTCCGGGCAAAGTTATCCATGCCCATCTTATCAGATTTGGTTTATCCCAAGACCCTAAAATAAGAAACCTTTTAATCAATTTTTACTCCAAATGCCAGTTTTTCAAGTATGCACGGAAACTGGTTGATGAAAGTACTGAACCAGATTTGGTTTCTTGGTCTGCTTTGATTTCTGGGTATTCACAAAATGGGTTTGGTAAAGAAGCAATCTTGGCCTTCCAACAGATGCGGTTTTTGGGGGTTATGTGCAATGAATTTACCTTTCCAAGTGTACTTAAGGCGTGTACGGTCACCAGGGATTTATCCCTAGGGAAGCAGGTCCACGGGTCTGTGGTGGTTACAGGCTTTGAAAATGACGAGTTTGTTGCAAATAGCTTAGTTGGTTTGTATGCAAAATGTGGGGATTTTAGGGATTCTAGTCGGCTTTTTGATGCAATTCCTGTACGGAGTGTTGTGTCTTGGAATGCATTGTTATCTTGTTATGTGCAGAGTGATTTGTGTGCAGAAGCAATTGGTTTGTTTGAGGATATGATTTTGAGTGGAATAAGACCTAATGAGTTTAGTTTATCTTGTATGATAAATGCTTGCACTGGCTTAGAAGATATTGGTCAAGGAAAGAAGATTCATGGGTACTTAATAAAGCTTGGATTTGAATTCGATTTATACTCCGCGAATGCTCTTGTTGACATGTATGGAAAAGTGGGATCTCTTGAAGAGGCTATCCGTGTTTTCGAAGGAATCACGAAACCTGATATTGTTTCGTGGAATGCTGTTATTGCTAGCTGTGTTCTCCGTGAACATCATACCTTAGCCGTAGAGTTGTTTGGGAAAATGAATGGATCCGAAATACGCCCCAATATGTTTACCATGTCAAGTGCTCTTAAAGCTTGTGCTGCAATGTGCCTTCAGGATTTGGGGAGACAGTTGCACACCAGCTTAATAAAGATGGATTTGGGAAAAGATACTTTTCTCGGTGTTGGACTCGTAGATATGTATTCCAAGTGCAACTTAATGACTGATGCTGTGTCGGTTTTTAAGTTGATGCCGGAGAAGGACTTGATTACATGGAATGCTGTGATCACTGGATATTCGCAAAATGGGGAAGATAGAGAAGCTGCCTTGGTTTTTCCTTTGATGCACAAGGAGGGAGTAGGAATCAACCAGACAACGCTGTCGACAGTTCTTAAGTCTGCAGCTAGCTTGGTGGCTGATCATTTTTGCAGGCAAATTCACGCGCTTTCTGTAAAATCAGGATTTGAATTCGACAACTATGTGGCGAACAGTCTTATAGATACCTATGGAAAATGTGGTCACGTGCAAGACGCGGCCAGAGTGTTCAAAGAAAGTCCAATTGTAGATTTGGTGGCTTTCACATCCATGATAACAGGTTATTCCCAAGATGGACAAGGTGAAGAAGCTTTAAAGCTTTATCTTCAAATGCAAGATAAGGGAATCAAGCCGGATTCTTTTCTCTGCAGTTCTCTTCTGAATGCGTGTGCGAATTTGTCAGCATATGAACAAGGGAAACAAATACATGTTCACATCTTGAAGTTCGGATTCATGGCAGATGTGTTCGCAGGGAATTCCCTTGTTAACATGTATGCAAAATGTGGAAGTATCGATGATGCAGACCGCGCTTTCTCTGAAATACCTGAGAGAGGAATAGTATCATGGTCTGCAATGATAGGTGGACTTGCTCAACATGGGCACGGGAAGGAAGCTCTCGAATTATTCGAAAAGATGCGAACCAATGGTGTTCCTCCTAATCATATAACTCTAGTTAGTGTACTTTGCGCGTGTAATCATGCAGGTTTGGTTTCTGAAGCCGAACGCTATTTCAAATCAATGGAAAACTTATTCGGTATCAGACCACTACAAGAGCAC
Source organism: Euphorbia lathyris (assembly GCF_963576675.1). Taxonomy (NCBI): domain Eukaryota; kingdom Viridiplantae; phylum Streptophyta; class Magnoliopsida; order Malpighiales; family Euphorbiaceae; genus Euphorbia; species Euphorbia lathyris. Next base: position 67,048,686 of record NC_088915.1, read on the forward strand.
TACGCTTGCATGATTGATCTTCTTGGCCGAGCTGGAAAACTAGATGATGCTATGAAACTTGTAAATACAATGCCATTTCAAGCTGATCCTCATGCTTGGGGTGCACTTCTCGGTGCTGCTCGAATCCATAAGAACATTGAGCTCGGAGAAAAAGCTGCTCAGATGCTCTTCTCACTAGAACCTGTAAATTCAGGCACTCATGTTCTTCTTGCAAACATTTACGCATCGACCGGAATGTGGGATGATGTGGCAAAGGTGAGAAGATTCATGAAAAACAACAGATTGAAGAAGGAGCCTGGAATAAGTTGGATAGAAGTAAAAGACAAGGTACATACATTCATAGTAGGAGACAAAAGCCATAGTAGAAGTAATGAAATTTATACAAAACTTGATGAATTAAAACATCTGTTAAATAAAGCTGGGTATGTTCCAATGGTGGAGATTGATCTTCATGATGTTGAACGAAGCGAAAAAGAGCAGCTTCTGCTCTATCACAGCGAAAAACTTGCAGTTGCTTTCGGATTGATAGCTACACCGCCTGGAGCTCCTATTAGAGTGAAAAAGAATCTCAGAGTTTGTTTGGATTGCCATACTGCTCTCAAATACATTTGTAAAATTGTCTCAAGGGAGATCATTGTGAGAGACATCAACAGATTCCATCATTTCAAAGATGGTTCATGTTCTTGCGGTGATTATTGGTAATGTTCAAGGATTATAACTTCCATTCTTTCATTGTATCTAACTTTGTATTACAGATTGAAATTTTGTGCAAGTTGAAGGACCATCTATGTATTTTACCCCTGACATTTCTTTAGGGAAGAATATATATATATCTTTCAATATAAGAAATGGTAAAATTTTGTCCTCAACGTTTTCAACGAAGCAATTCGAGTCCATATATCAGTTCTTAAAAAAATGTTAGGAGCAAATTTATCCTTTCAGAAAATAGCAAGCACATATGTAAGGAACTTTTTTGTTTCATTTGTTTGAAAAAAAGCTAAATCTGAGCCAATAATGTACACAAGGTATCATATACAACAGAATAAAGCATTTGTATATAATTTCTATCTACCCGGTTTACTCACATTAACATCAACGACTCCTCGGACATTATAGCTAATAATGAATATTTCACTTTAATTGAGATTCTACCGCCTTCTAAACAGAGCTTGGCTCCGGTAACCACCCAATATCCGGGTGGATCTTCAGGACCCCTCACCATTTCCTTTGTGTCGACAAAGCTTGACATTTTTGGCGCCTTTGTCGGCAAAGGCGGCCCTCCAGGATAAACTGCAGAGTTCAAATCCACTTTCTCTAACTTCTCCGGTTGATTCAAAGCAGTGCTGAATCTCGTACTAATCAGCATTGAGAAGACCCCTGACTTCCGCGACATGGTTGAAGGCCCGTCCCACTCTGACCTGCGTATTCTTGCTGATGACACCATTGAGAACCCGAGCCTCAAGAATAGAACTTTCTTCATCCCAATAACCTTAACCTCAAACCAGGCTCTTGTCACAATAGAAGCAGGATCATCAATGTGTGCTCCACTGTACTGCACTGGAGCAGTGCACACGTGCGAAAATATGCTCCAATTAACAGGTTCTAAGTAGCCTCGTTCCACAGGTTCGTCAACCGCCTCTTCATAACTCTGATCATCTGAAAGTTGAACAATACTGGGAAGACTTGAGAGATGCTGGAGATGGATAGCCAAATGGTCGCTTCTCTTACCTTCCAAGTATAGGCGAATTCCTGTCACTGGCCTATTTCCAGTATCAACCTGCAATAGATCGATATGCCAGAAACACGCTAAGTTAAACATCGATTTAGTTCTTACAAACCAGTCACATTTCTACGAGCTATAGCACATGAATCACCTTCATAGTGTTGACGTAAAGCTTGGGGCCCATAAAGCTAAACCGAAGAGATGGAGAAGCTTGCTTTCTGCGCTTAAGAGTAAGAGGCAGATCACCATATACTGGAGCCCATTGCCGAGGTATCTGAAACTCTAGAAACTGTTGTAGTTCCTCTATGGGTGGTTTGTCTGCAAATTCATTACATGTTAAACACGGCACCAAGGATCAAGGACAAGGATTACACAATGGTTGGACAACGATATCACAGAGAGACTAAAAAGAAAGTAGAGAAGTATGTACGCACATCGAAGGTAAAGATTCACCGCATGGCTTAAAAACCCGTTGCCTCGCACACCACTCAAGAGAGAAGTTATAGGCACAAAGGACATTGAAATGACGTTTGGTGACTGAGATACAGTTGAGAGCCACTGATTATGACTTTGACCAATATCAACACCTCCTCTTCGGATTGAAATGCTCAGTATATCCTGCAAAGAAGACCGAAAAAATATCAGTTCAAATCTCGGTATGTTTATAGCAGATTGTACCCATCCAATTCTTGAAATAGGTACCGAGCAGCCCACCTCATTCTTTATGGGAGTAATGATAGGTGGCCTAATTGAAATCGTTAATCCTCGATGAAGATCCCATGACACGGCTTGTTCGTCCTGAAACGATAAGTAGGAAAAATATGAGTATAAAAAGCATTGCTCCAAACTACACCCCCCATATGAAGAAAAGCTCATGAATAGGTTTGTGTAGATTCCACAAATTATCTCAGAAAAATCATAGATTGCAATCAACTGAACGCCTTTTAACAACCGCAAAAGTTACTTTCTGATATAAGAGTTAGAAGAAGATGGATAGATGAAGGGATGAAATCCAAAAAGTCTAAGACAGTGGCTCTGTCCGGTAGACTCGTATCTATACAATTTCTGATAATTTTTTGTTGCCAGCAAATTTTTCTCAGGTTCAGTCATTCGCCGCATCTTCCATCTCCATCATAATTGATCTTTGTCATATGTAATGCATCTTATTCTCACTAAAACAATAAGAATCTGAATTATCCTGATTTAAATTATATACCTGAGATCTCCGTGAAAGTTCAGAGGCATTTCTCTCTTCCGAGAACCTGTCATCAGCTACCTGCTTTAACAATTTCTGAACTTCATGAGGTTGAGCATTTGAATTTTGTAACTGCTTGATGTGTGTTACATCTTTACCTCCCATCTTTACTCCAACAACAATATGAGTACCATATTTCTCTATGAACCTGGAAAAATCACATCATATTTCACAAACTTTGAAGGGTAACTGACATGGTACCGGGATATAGAGACATAGACACACCAGAGTGTAAGGGGGACAATTTTTGTAATCATGTACTATGTAAGGAGGCAAGTATTGAATTAGACATTGTAATGGTTATTCCTCCCAGGTCTCAGCTCGGTATAAGGACTACTATAGAGGGGTGTGACTCAATGTCGGGACTTGTCACACCCCCCTATAGTAGTCTTTATTCCGACTTGAGACCTGGGAGGAATAACCATTACAATTCTCATTCAACACTCGCCCCCTTACATAGTATATGATTACAAAAATTGTCCCCCTTACACAGAGTAGGTTCCAAAGATTTTGCCTTGCTTGCTGGTGGTGGTGACACATATATAAAAAAGAGTGGCACGGTGCACTACGCGTCCCCGCTAAGCGAGGGTCCGGAGAGGGGTCCCGCCACAAGGGTGTATTGGGGGCAAGCCTTCCCCTGCCAATTTTTTGGCAAGAGGCCGCGCCTAAGACTCGAATCGGTCACACAAAAGGACATCATAAATGCAATCAAGCTTCATCCATTTCAGGTAACAATGAGCTCACACAAACTTTTCCAACATTAAACTTCTTACAATTTCCTATATTCATGCATCTGATTTTTTAGGCTTATTGGGTCTTTTTTTTTTAAGGAATATCAGTAGCTGCAAAGAGCTAACATGATTTCTAGAACACAAGTTAATAAGGTACCAAAATGCATGTTACTTTCATAAGATTAACAATAGCTCATAATAAGGTATTAAAATGCATGTCAGTTTCATAAAACCAACAATACAATCTCTACAAGTTTCACTTTTCCTTTATCGAAAGGCTATGTTGCATGGAAACGGAAACTAAAACAGAACATAGCCAGGAAACAGAACAAAACTGACATAGTTGTTAAAGGCGCAAGGTGCACTAAGGTGCTAAGAGGTCCTGGAGCCTACGTGCACCTGAGGAACACGAGGCGCGGAAAAGAAAATATATATACTCTTTTACTAGTTAAACATAAACCAAAAAAACACACTTATGACCACAAACAAAACAAAACCAAGTAAAAACATAATACTAGATCATAAATATCTCAAAAACACCAAGTTAAGTTTATATTCATAGAGACATTAACATTTACTTAACGTCTTAAACTAAGTACCTAAGTAATGCTACTAAACTAATAACCATTCATTGTCACTTAGACATTCTTCTGTGTGTCTGTCGCAGTTCTATTTGAGTGGAGTGGTGGAGACTCTTCTTTACGTAATTGCTCTTAATCCATCTCTAGTTTTTCTATATTTAGTCATGTCTTTTGATATTCTTATTTAGATCAAGAGTTAAGATTAATGTTATTTAAATTAGATTAGTGATTGAAACTAGTCAAACATTTGTTTTATACAAAACAGTAAAAAACAAAAACCCTAGTGAAAACACAGAGGCGCGCCTTAATTCAGGCAAGGCGCACAAGACTAGAGCCTTTTAAAGTCAAGGCTAACTACCTTGAGCCTTGAGTGAGGTGCGCCTTTAACAACTATGGAAACTGAAACTGAAATATGTACACCATATGTGGAATGGAAATATACACGAAATGCAGAAACGCTAACGAAGAGGAGTTTCCATACAACATAGTCATGTCGTGTGGAACAATTAGGAACAACAATCTGACAAAACTTACTTGATATTTGAGTAGTATTGAACAAGACTTTTTCACTAACTAAACATCTATTCTTATGGGAAAGAAAAACTAAACTTTGCCCTTGTATTTAGCATAATTTATCACTTTGACCCTTGCACTTCAATAATAGCATCATTACAAGTTCATCTAATTGAAATTACATAAATTGATGAGGTTTGAGCATTGAAGAACTCACTCAGCAAGGGCAGTAGCATCCCAAGAAGTAGGAACTTCTTGTTTGATTTGATCAGACAAAGTCATATGCGATCTCTCCAATTCAATGTTATATAAACTTATGAACCAACCATCATAAGCAAGACTTTTAACTGAAGATGCATCTTTCTGCCAGAATCCCCTGAAGTCGAACATAGCATTAAATAACCCCGAAGGTATTTTACCTGATAACGAAACATCCTGATTGAACTTCTCCGACATCTAAACACAGTTTTTTAAAGGGGGAAATTCAAATAAGTCCCAACAAAATAACATAAAATTAGTAAAATAAAAAATCAGAATATGAACCAAAACCCCCAATTTACCTGATTAAAAGATAGAACATCGGAGCGGAACCTAGTTCGCTCCCCCTTATCACACTTGATTCCACTGCAAACATCACGAACAACAATCCCACCGGGAAACACAAGGTCTCGGGTTAGATTCGAATCAAGCTCGACGAGTCTAGAACCGGAAGGACCCGGCTTACATGAAGACAATCTGATATCATTTGATAAATCGTAACCAAACCCAATAACTGAAACGGCTTTCTCCGCCGCCGATTGGGGGTCGAGACGATTAATTGCCATATTGGAGTTGAAATCAAATCAGTATAGAGCAGAGATTTTTAGCGGCAAGTGAGATAGCAGACCTGTTAAATACTCTTTAGACGACGGTGGTGGAGATGTCAACAAATGGAAAGGGAGACCCATTGAAGTGGTCTTTGGTTTAAAGGAGAGATAGGGAAGTTGAGGATTCAATTCAATTTCACGAGTTGGGTTTTTCTGCATTATTTTAATTTTAATGAGTTAAATTTTGAATCTTTGACTTTTCAGACAGTGTTTTGTTTTTGTTTTTAAATGGAGACGCTGTGAATAAAATGGCGGCTATCTTCTGGTTTTAAGTCACGTGGCGACGTATGGTGAACTCTACGTTCCTTACTTTGACCCCTTTTTGCCGCTATAAGGGTTTACCGGCTAAGAGCGGTGGCTTTGGTTTTGAATTTAATTATGGTTATATATCAAAATTGTCCCTGAAGTTATTGTTAAATCTCCAATTTTACCCGAAAATTTGGACATTCAATAAGGTATAAATTTACCAATATCGTTTTTGCAAATGCCTATAAAATAAATTGTGCACGTGATATTAATCTTTTACTTCGTACTAAAATACTTTAGTATATAACTTTTAATTTTCCATAAAATTTATGAGTGACTTTCCACGAAATTATACAATCAATAAAAATTATTACCAATCAACATATCAAATGGTCTTTTTAAACCTCCAAAAAGGACTGAACTCATATAAAAAAAAAATATATCTTTATATTTTTTTGGTTACACTAGAAGGCTAAAGAGCTAAAAAAAACTAACAAGAAGTCATCCGAGGTAAACTGGTACCATATATATCTTCGAATAAAATATTTTGGAGGTCTGCAGGAAGCTCAACACACTCGTGTAAATCCAACTGATATTTTCCTGCGAAATTCGTCATCCAGTCAGCTGCTCGATTACTTTCGCGAAAAGTATAGACAAAACGAAAATCACAGTTACAATGTTTAAACAATAAGCATTGGAATAAAATCCAAACATACAGATAATGTTGTCTTTTTCCTCTTCTATTTTTCACTCTCCATTTCTCTCTCTTCCTTATTCTCTCCGGATACAATTTAGTATTAGGAGAAATTGCTGATAACCCATCATCTTCTAAATGCAATTCAACATGCATTCCTTTGCAAATCTCTAACCTTTTCATTCTCTTTAATTGAAGGATCAATTAAACAAAAAATGAGTGCTTGTGTATGAAAATTCTAAAGAAAATACTTTAACTTTAATTTGTAGAATAAAAACTCCAAATTACCTCCTGTTTTAGTGGTCGAATCCATTCTTCATCTAATTAGGTTTATTTGTAAATTCTCATACAGAATGAAGACTTGATTTTTTTTATTACTAAATTAACGATGATTTTGATAATTCTCGGATCCAAATCTTTCTCTTTTTCTTTTTCTCTCTCTTTCTCCTTCTACTTTCAAAAATAAAATTTTGAAAATAGAGGGAGAACGAGAAAGTGAGAGTGAGAGATAAAGATCTAGGTGTGGGAATTAGTAAAATCATTGGTAATTTAGCATCCAAAAAAATCAAGTCTTGGTTTAGTACGAGAATTTATTTTTAGAGACGGACACAAATTAGCTTTTAATTAGATGGCAAATGGGTTCGACTCAAAATAGGAGGTAATTTAGATTTTTTATTCTGTAAATTAAAATTAAAGTACATTCTTTAGAATTTTGATACACAAACACTCATTTTTTTTTTAATTGATGCTTCCATTAAAGAGAATGAAAGGGTTAGAAATTTGCAAAGAATGCATGTTGAACTGAATTTACAAGATGATTGGTTCCCAGCAATTTCTCTCATTAAATTGCATCAAGAGAGAATTAGAAAGAGAGAGAAAGGGAGAGTGAGAAAGAAAGAGTTAGGAAACAGATATTAAGAAGTTTAAGAGTAAAAAATAGAGATAATTACAAATCTGGCCCAATCAAGGATCCAAATTTATATATCTAACCCACCTTGCTTCTATTTTACCAAATTAGACACTTTCACCCATTTTGGATAAAATTACCCTTATTCTAGTTTGAAGGTTCATCTCCTACCTCCCGCTGTTTCCACTTCGACTTCCTCACCTAACCTTTCCCATTCAACTTCTTTATGGTTCATCTTCTTCAGTTTAAGTTCGTTTCAACTGCATTATACGTTTAATTTCCATCACTATATATATTTCGCCCTATTCTGGTCTACATTTTCAATATATTTTCATCTCCTACCTCCGGTTTGTTTTCATCTGCTACCGATGCGGCGAGGATGGCGAGAAAACGGAAGGCGGCGGCTGCAAACGAAGAGGAAGGACGAACGAAACATAAGGTAAGCCAGCTTCATCTTCTTCTTCATTAATTTGCGCCATTACTGAAGCTTGAATGCGCTCGAATGCGACGTTAATGGCTATCGTTGAAAACTTGTCGCATTCGTCTGTGAATGTGCTCAAATGCGACAAGGTTATATGTATATAAACCTGTCGCATTTGTTACATAAATGCGCTCAAATGCGACAAGGTTTATGTACATTAACGTTGTCGCATTTGAGCGCATTCATAGACGAATGCGACAAGGTTATATGTAAAATATTGTCGCATTTTTCTCGAATGCGCTCAAATGCGACGAGAAATTATACATAGAATTTGTCGCATTTTTTAAATTTTTTTAAGAATGCTCTCAACTGCGTCAGATTTGTTAGTGAATTTAATATGTGTATGATTAAAATTGTTACAGAATGATCCTAGGTCAGCAAAAAAGGGCAAAAAGAGTTCCATTTTCAAATATCCTGAGGCGTTTGATTCGGATGCTCAAATAACAGCGAGGTTTAATTTGGATTCTGGGGTCGTGATAAAAAATCACTTGAGTGAAAAGCAATTAGCAATCTACAGAAAAACATGTTTTGGACAGTATTTGGATATGAAGATTGCTAGTTTCTCTTCTCCAATAGTTCATCATGTCCTAGCGCGGGAGATTTACCACCCAGAAAGTAAACACAAGGAGATGTGGTTCAGGGTGAGAGGAGTTGATATGAGGATTAAAGTATAGACCAAACATACATATACGCAAATCAAACACCAAATCAAAACCATATATAAAAACCATACCTGGAATACGTGTGCAAATCCTATAAGTTGATATGGAACATGTCCCCTATCTCCCGCTGCATTTGCAACAATTTGCTTCGTTCTTTTCTTAATAGCCCAGTCCAATGTCTTATATGTTTCCTCCCAAGCCAACGCACCCCATAGAAACTCATTAAACAGTTTTGGATAATCTGCAAGATCCAATATCCAATCCTTTGCATGCCGTTCGTTAGCATTGTCCAGTACATTGCCATGCACAAAGTACAGCATGGGAATCATAACAACATCTTGGTCAAATCTGTCAGTCGCATCCTCCTCCTTCCAGTCTATACTTTTCAAAACTTCCGCGAAGTGAATTGTCCTTATTGACTTATATTGCTTAAAGTACTTCTTTCGCAACCTCTGCGGCATCTCTAATTCGTTCATCCTTTCCATAAATGATCCCGTGTTTACTCCAAACCTTAAACCGCTAATCAGTCCAAACTCCCAATCTCCAAACCTCATATTAACTCCTCTCACCCTAAACCACATCTCCATGTGTTTACTTTCTGGGTGGTAAATCTCCCGCGCTAGGACACGATGAACTATTGGAGAAGAGAAACTAGCAATCTTCATATCCAAATACTGTCCAAAACATGTTTTTCTGTAGATTGCTAACTGCTTTTCACTCAAATGATTCTTTATCACGACCCCAGAATCCAAATTAAACCTCACTGTTATTTGAGCATCCGAATCAAACGCCTCAGGATATTTGAAAATGGAACTCTTTTTTCCCCTTTTTACTGACCTAGGATCATTCTGTAACAATTTTAAACATACACATATTAAATTCGCTAATAAATCTGACGCAGTTGAGAGCATTCTTAAAAAATCTTTAAAAATACGACAAATTCTATGTATAATTCCTCATCGCATTTGAGCGCATTCTAGAAAAATGCGACAATGTTTTACATATAACCTTGTTGCATTCGTCTATGAATGCGCTCAAATGCGACAAGGTCAATGTACATAAACCTTGTCGCATTTGAGCGCATTTATGTAACAAATGCGACAGGTTTATATACATATAACCTTGTCGCATTTGAGCGCATTCACAGACGAATGCGACAAGGTTTCCACGATAGCCATTAACGTCGCATTCGAGCGCATTCAAGCTTCAGTAATGGCGCAAATCAACGAAGAAGAAGATGAAGTGGGCTTACCTTATGTTTCGTCCGTCTTCCTCTTTGTTTGCAGCCGCCGCCTTCCGTTTTCTCGCCATCCTCGTCGCGCTGGTAGCAGATGAAAACAAACCGGAGGTAGGAGATGAAAATATATTGAAAATGCAGACCAGAATAGAGCGGAATATATATAGTGATGGAAATTAAACGTATAATGCAGTTGAAACGAACTGAAACTGAAGAAGATGAACCATAAAGAAGTTGAATGGGAAAGGTCAAGTGAGGAAGTCGAAGTGGAAGCAGCGAGAGGTAGGAGATAAACCTTCAAACTAGAATAAGGGTAATTTTGTCCAAAATGGGTGAAAGTGTCCAATTTGGTAAAATGGAAGCAATGTGGGTTAGATATTTAAATTGGAGTCCTTGATTGAGTCAGATTTGTAATTCTCTCTAAAAATATTTTTGTAAGGAGTAAGATCATTTTTTGAGATTTAAAGAGGTAAAATTAATATTTTGACAAGTTTGACCAGTTATTTTTAATGGTCATACACTTTAGAGCAAAATTAATGGTTCATGATTTAGCGCATTGATCGGTAATTTTGCATGATTGTTCACTTTAGAGTAAAATTAAAGGTTAATGATTTGACGTATTGATCAATTATTTTAAATTATTATACAGTTTAGAGCAAAATTAAACGTTGTAAGAAGTATTTTTATATGGAATGTGGTCATTTTTTTAGATCTAAAGATGTAAAAGTAATATTTTAACATATTGACCAGTTGTTTTAATGGTTATATACTTTAAAGCAAAATTAACGGTTGCAAGTGTACTACTAACTGAACTATGTTCCTCTTTGTTAAAATCTTTAAAATATTTCTTGTGTTACTTAAAAAAAAAAATATTGTGTTATTAATGTTATAGAGAACTTGTCAAAATGCAATTACTTATTTTATTTTATAGATAAATTTATATTAAAGGTTTGATAGACAAATTGTCAAATCAATCTATTTAAATTTTGGGCATAAATTAAATAGATTTTGTTCGAAAAGGTTTGAAGTAAATATGTACTTTTTCCAAAGGATAGAAATAAATTTGTAATTTATCTCATGTAATACAGACTTGAATACTTTTTAAAAGGATAACGTTGAAATTTAGTGACATTTTTAAGGACAAGTTTGATGGTTTTCCTAATCCATTATGTTTGGATTTGGGTAAATTGCACCCATGGCCACTGAACTTTATTTATTTTTACATTATGGCCACCGAACTTTATTTCTTCCTGGTATGGCCACTGTGGTCACTTAACGTCTCAAAACGACCATTGACGGCTAAAAATAAAAAATTCCAAAGCGTTAATGATATTTTAAGGAACTTTAATTCTTGAATATTTTCGTTTTGAGATCATTTAGGTGTTGTTTGGTTAGGAAAGAGAAAATGAATTTTTAGAGAGAAAAAGCTCCAAAAAATGTGATTTTCAAAAATAAAAAATGTGGTTTCATGGTAAATGTCGTTCTGAACAACTTTAATTCTTGAATATTTTCATTTTGAGGTCGTTAACGATCATTAACGGTCATTTTGAGAAGTTAGTTAAAATTGAATGGCCACCAGTGTTAAAAAGTATAAAGTTCAGTGGCCATACCGGGAAGAAATGAAGTTAAGTGACCATAATGTGAAAATGGATAAAGTTCAGTGGCCATGGGAGTAATTTACCCGTTTGGATTTAGGCAAACGATGTCGTATTTTTCAGTTTTCATTCAGATTTCTACCTTTTTACTATTAACAAATTTTGAGATTTGGACTAAACTAAAGCATAATTCTTTTTTGTGAGGGATGATAATAGTCAAGCATGTGAAACTTGAATTGCCAGCTGGCCACCTTCAACAAGTTGACTTTTTTTTTTATAATCCAAGTGGACTTTTATTTTCGTCCTTGAATATAAACAAGAAAAAGCTACTTTCTCTCTTGTTACTTGCAATCCAAATTTCATTTTAACCAAATATCATAAGAAAAATTATATAATTTTAACCCAAATCAGGAAGTGAAGAAAAGCTGTAATTTTAACCCAAGTGAAGCGTAGCGGAATGCTACCGTTTAAATTTTTTTAGAATCCGTAGATCGTGTTAAATTACCACGAATTAAACCTTAAAACATTTTTTTTCTAAAAGTTATCAAAAACTTACGATTAAATCTCTTTTAGAGATGGCTGGAGAAATCCACAAGTTATTTGATTCTCCAAAAGTCTCATGCGCACCAACTCTATCGAATGAAACCAGTGCAGTCGAAGTAAGAAAGAAATCGACGAACACCGAGCAAAAAGAGAGCTCTTGTGTTGGCTGGGATTTAGTATGGAGGTTAGGGTTAATTTTTGTTCTTTTAATCTATATATATAATATAAAACAGTAATGATGGAGCTGAGGTGTCACTTCCTCCTTTTTTACTGATAAAAAATATAATATATTAACTTTAGTTATATTATTATATTTATTTATAAAAATATTATTTTATCTGTACTATATCTAAGAGTTCTACAGAATTTAAATTAATCCTTAAAATCTCTCTAATTCTCTGCATATCTATATCTAAAAGTTCTACATAATTTAAATTAATCCCTAAAATCTCTCTAATTTTATGTATATCTATATCTAAAAGTTCTGCATAATTTAAATTAATCCCTAAAATCCCTCTAATTCTCTGCATATCTATATTCTATATATAATATAAAACAGTAACGATGGAGCTGAGGTGTCACTTCCTCCTTTTTTACTAATAAAAAATATAATATATTAACTTTAGTTATATTATTATATTTATTTATAAAAAGATTATTGTATCCGTACTATATCTAAGAGTTTTACAGAATTTAAATTAATCTCTAAAATCTCTCTAATTCTCTGCATATCTATATCTAAAAGTTCTACATAATTTAAATTAGTTCCTAAAATCTCTCTATTTCTTTGCATATCTATATATATAATATAAAACAGTAACGATGGAGCTGAGGTGTCACTTCCTCCTTTTTTATATCATTAATTGTAATTATTAATTATATTTTTGTTAATATTTATATATTAAGATGAATCCGTGCATCGCACGGGTCAAAAACTAGTTAGGCCTTAAATACTTTCCTAACTAGGTCTAATGTAATTTTAGTCAATTGCAAATTAACTCCTAATTAATTCAATCTCATAAATAACATCTAAAAGCATTTATTTAATTTAATTGACATTAATTCGATTAATTAGAATAACCAACAATTACCATTAAACCCCGAAAGAACTTAATTGAATTATCAGTTCCATTAATAAAATTACCCGATACAATCTAATTAATTAATTGACCAATTAATTACATTAGAAAGTTTATTAATTAACTATAATCAATTTTAATACTAAACTGATTAACTTGTTATTTAACAAATAATCAATTAGTCCCTACAATTAATTAACGATTAATTAACTGGTTCCTTTCTGATGTATTTATTGCTTAAGTTTCATCCCAGTAGTTGTATGTGCACGATCCTATGGATCCGTCCTCAGTCAGCCATAGGCCTAAAGCCCAATGACTATAAGTGGGTTCTAGCAAACCATTACGGTTCCTAACTGATACGAATTATTTCAGCCGTCTCGAGAAGACATGAAACCCATTAGATGATCTTTCAGTATCTCTTACAAATTGCATATCAAGATGGTAAGGTACATGTATATGTGGGAGCATGGAAGAGGGTCACGTTGTTGTATTAAAGAGAAATTGGACCTAGCTTTAGTTTCGGGGATTGACTTTTGTTATATGGCTCTACTAAGGTTATTAATGAGGAGGATCCAAGCTCCGATCACACAACTTTATTTCGGTCTTGTTATAACTGTCAAACGATGTGAATGAGGTGTTTCCATATCGAGAATGCATGGGAGAAGGGAGGCAGGTTGTAGCGATAAGGTGCAACAAGACTGAGACGCCCTTGAAACAATGACTGTTTAACAACGAATTTTGTTTTGTGGTAAGTTTCTTAAACATGTAAAAAAATCTTAAAACTAAAATATTTTTTAATTAAAATACATAAAAATATTTAAATTTTCTAAAATATGTCTAACCATTGAAAAGCAATCCATCCATAAATCGCAAGCCATATGCAGTTTTTGCTACTAAATTTATAAATTCTTTAAATTTGATATCTTTTTAGCTAAAATCTGAAATGTATTAATGCAAGAAACCAACTAGCCGTATTGAAATTTGAAATACATTATTCTTCGTTGTGGAATTTTCTTTTTCTTGCAACAATAAATGAAAGAATTTTGGGAATAAAAGGAAGATGAAAGAATAGATGGATTCAGGGAAAAATAAAGGGTGTTGTTGTTAGGGGTGGAGACAGGGGTCCGGGCCTCTCCGATTGCCGAAACCACCATGACCACGAGTAGTTTCGGCTCCTTTTGTCTCCATGAAATTTTAGGCTGTGGTGGTTCTAACTCCCTATTTGCAATAAATAATGATCGGATGCTGAATTAGCACCCTAAAATTGGCCCAGACCTAAATCCAAAATTTCAATTTTTTTGGCCTATTAGGTCGTCCCTAAATCCGATTTTTTCTATTAGACACCATTTTTTTTACATGTTAAGAATCTTAAACACAATATAGCTTAATTTTAAAAAGTTTTATATTATACTTAAAAATTAGTTCTTAACCACTCCGGTTATAACACGTATATACTAAAAAATTTTGAACAACTTCAATTTAAGAGAAAAAAAAAAAGAATTTTTTTTTACACACCACATGTAAAATCGGCCCCCAATCGAATAATCTTATATTCTCCACTGGCTGTTGTCAAAACCGAGTTAAAAAAAATGCATGTAATCCGCTAAAATTGAAGCAGAAAAGAATTGAAATATAAAAATTAAACTTGGAAACAATTAATCCTCAAAATTTTCGTAAAATTAGAGACTGAAATAAATCAACTGCATTCCTTAAAAAATGTGTATTAGAGATTTGTCCTTAAATTTGAGAAAATAAGTGAAATTGGATTAAAACGATTTAAAATTCGGAATTTTTCTCCCTTCTTTAAACGAATTATATATAATTCAGAATGGAGGTACTATTTAATTAAAATATTATTAAAGATTAATCAATTTATTAATTGCATCATAATATTAAATGTAAATCTTTGACTTAAAAATTTAATAAATGTTCCCTTCATTTTTTTTTAAATAATAAACAATTCAAAACAAAAAATAATTTCATAGAAATACATCCTTTTAAGCAGATATGAAATGATATTGATATTTCCATTAACTAACTTAGAACATAATTAAATTGGCACAAAGTATTATTTGGTCCTTGATCTATTTAAAATTTTAGCATTTAGTCCATGATCTATTATTTGGTCACATTTAGGCTCTGATCTATCCCAATTGGTGAAATTTCTCCAATTTGTATTAAAACTTAATCGAATAGTTATCTCATTGATAAGTAATGATATTTTGACACTTTACATTAATAGATTTGAATTTAGGATTTATTTTTAATTTTTGTTTTTTTAATCTAATTAATTAATTTTCACGTAATGTGATAAAACAACTTTAAGAAATATCAAGTGTCAAAATATCCATACAAATTGGGTGAAATTTCACTGAATTTGATAAACTTTAGCTTTAAATTATCATATTGAATTTCTAATTGTAACCATCATTCATCTAATTATTAATTTATTTTTATACTTTTATCAACTCAAGAAAAATAATAGAAGGGCATTGGAAAGTCTGTTTTGTCAACTTTTATTGGGCTGCAAATTGGATTGTGAATCACAAAATCGTTATTTTTAAGGGTTAGTTACAAGATTGTCATAAATAAAATAAATATTTACAAGTTTCCAATATTTAAAAAACTGTCAGAATTTAGTTAGTTTTTTTTTTTTAATCAGTAACTGAATTTGACAAAACTGAAAATAAAAATATGAGAATTTGATATATTTATAAAAAAAAACTATGAAATGATAAAAGAGTTTTTTTTTTGAAAGAACAAATATATGAGTTAGTTAAGTATAAAAGAAAATTCAAACCTGTATTTCTGTCTAATTTCTTCAATTTTTAATTACTACGAGTATGATGCCTCCTGTCTGGCATATCTTATTCCATGATTATATTGGAACTTCTCTGAGTCCACTTATTTTACCAAAAAGGAAAAAAAGAAAAAATACAGAATAGAATGGAATGGCCCAGTAGGCCCAAGGGGTTGGCAGAACATGAAGAAAAAATAGAAGTCGGTTATGTCTATGTCCAAACATATTTATTGATCCACTTTTACCGATACTCAGGATTCAGGAATTACCACTGCTAATAATTTCTATACCACTCAACAAACTCCATTAGAGTAAACACGAAAAATATAAAAACTAAAAAAAAAAAAAAAAACATATAAAAAAACACAAAATAGGAATATGATAAAATATATAAAAATGTAAAAAATACAAAAAAACACGAAAAAACGTCATAAACGGATTTCGTGTTTATAACATTAATTTTTTTTTCACATTTTTGTGTTTTTAACGTTTTTTCAAATTTTCGTGTTTTTCGCTTTTTCATGTTTTTCCCTTTTTTCACATTTTCGTGGTTTTCCACTTTTTTTCATGTTTTTCTGTTTTTAACATTTTTTTTACTTTTCGTTATTTTTGCATTTTCCCACTTTTTGTATTTTCACGTTTTCGTGTTTTTAAGAAATTTTCACCTTTTTTTTGCGTTTTTTCATTTTTGTTGTTTTTCATATTTTTTCTCCAGATTTTCGTATTTTTAACGTTTTTTTTTTGTGTTTTTTGCATTTTCTTGTTTTCATGGGTTTTTCCTACATTTTTTATATTTTTGCGTTTTCACAGCTTTCCACGTCTCTATATTTTTTTTTTGCGTTTCACCATTTCCACTTTTTTTTGTGTGCTTTTTCATGTTTTGCGTGTTTTTTTGTGTTAATCTGTGTATATGTTTTTCTCATTTTCACCATTTTTCACTTTTATTTCGTTTTTTCTTTTTCTTTTTCTTTTTTGTATTTTTTCCGTTTTTAATATTTTTTTTCTTTTTTTCTATTTTCTGCGTTTTTTCTGTCTTTCACGTTTTCCATTTTTATGTTTTTTATATATTTTTAAAAATAATATATATTAAATATTTGAACAATTTATAGTAATAATTAAAATTTTAAAAGAAATAAGAAATTACATTTGAGGGTAATGTTGTCTTTTGAATAAAAAAAATTATTTATTTCATTCTATCTTTTTTTATATAGAAATTGGGACGAGACAGAACTTGGGCGGGGTGAGCACCCATGGCCCAAGAACTGTCAAACCCGCAATATATTAATAAAAGAAAAAAGTGAGTGTTTGAACAAAAGAAGAGGAAGGAGAACAAACAAAAAGAAGAGTGAGGAGAAAAGTTAGAAAAGTCAAGAAAACGCATGTGTGAAATACTACAAATGTCATCATTGATAAACATGTGGCAAAAAGCAGGAGCTGAAAGCCACCAATTGATCACTGAGGAAGAGATTCCAAACTTTGCCAATGCATCAGCAACTTTATTCCCTTCCCTAAAAATGTGTGAAAAGAGAATGTTCATCCTAGAGCAAATGTTGAGACAATATAACCACTCTTGTCGAATACTCCAAGGAACATCCATGGAACGATGTCTAAGCAGATTAACTACGTACATTGAGTCTGACTCAACCCAAAGCTGATGCCAATTTTTCTCCCAAGCAAGTTCAATTGCGAAAATAGTGGCTCTCAATTCAGCCATATAAGCAAAAGAAGGAGGGGTAGAAAAAGTAAAACAACCTTTAGGAAAGCCTCGATAGTTGCGAAAAATACCTCTCGCTCCTGCCTCGACAGGTGTGCCAAAAGCAGAGCCGTCCATATTGACTTTAACCCAGCTCGGAGGAGGTTTAAGCCAATGGACCGGAATAATGTTGGGAGCAGGAAGCGGTATAGGAGAAGCCAAAAGACGGGATAAGATGACAGCATCTCTCCGCGAAGAGCAAAAACCTTTAGAAGTGGCAAAGGACTCTCGAATCATTCGAAAAATGGTGATCTTCGAGTGCTGAATAGAAGGAGAAACTTCCTTGAAGATTACTTCATTCCTGCAATGCCAGATTAATCATATGCAAGTGACAGCGACAACACGTCAGATCATCGACACTTGTGAGTCAAAATGAATGCTACGAAGAGTGCTGAAGAAGTGGATGAATTGGGAATGACGAGGCAAAGAGCAGTCAAAATAAATCTCAAGGGCCCTCTAAAGAGAATCTGCAAAAGAACATCTAATGAATAAGTGGTTAATGGACTCAGCATCCCAACCACATAGAACACAACGAGAGGCAATGGAGAATCTTAGACGCTGCAGGAGATTGTGAGTCGGAACCCCTGCAAAACTCTCCAGAAAGTGAAGGAACGAGAAGGGGGAGTGTGAGCATTCCAAACAAATTTATACCAGTCCACCAAGGAGGAACTAGGACTGATAACCGAATAGTACTCTTTGGCAGTAAAAATACCCTTCGTAGAGGGCTGCCAAGCGCAGAAATCAATATCATCTTTACCCCGGTGAATAGATCGAATACTGTCTTGAACAACCGAATATAGAGTACCTAAGTCAAACCACTCCGAATTTACCAAAAAATCATCAACAGAATTATAGCAAGAACGCTTATCCTGATGATCAAGTCCCAATCTGTCCGCCACTGATGGAATGATCAACCTATCAGTCCAGAAATTGAGCGTTGAAGACTGACCAATCCACCAAAAGATCTGGTCCCAAATGAATGAATAAACAAACATAGTAATAGTTTTATTTCTAAGGAATTTGTATTCCATTCTTTGCTATTCTATTCCTTTGGAATAATCATTCTATTTTATTTCATTCAATTTCGCGAACCAAACGACACCTAAGAGTCTTCTTATCCTCTCTATTATTAAAGAGCCTCTTTTGACTCATAGTCCTCTCTTTATTTCATTTTTATTGATAATTTATTATTGAGTATTCTATCTCCTCTCATTATCAACGCTATCATTTTAATGATAAAATGATAATAAAGAGTGAATATGAGGAGTATTGTTAGAGATGAAATGTATTAGTTACTGCTCAGCTCACTAAAAGTCAAATATCTATATTATTTTTAGAGAGTGAACTAAGAGTCTTTTGGAGATGCTTTAATTTAATTAGTTTATGGAGTAACGTGAATTATATAAGTGGAGTTAATTGTATAATAATGATAGAATAATAATAATATCCTCTTTTTGTGAGAGTTACATTTTGAAATTTAACATTTTATAAAAAAAAATAGAAGAAATGTAAATTTTTTTATTTATAGAAAAAAATAATACATCTCGATACAAGTAGTTAAAAAATTATAATCCAGATCATATCAGAGAAGTTCGAATATACATATTCAATATCATAGATCGTGATAGAACAATAGCACACAGTGTTTGAAACTGTTTTTGGTACAACCACGAGAAAGACACTCCATCCAAAATCGACTTTATAATCTTTTTCTTCAGATATAACTTCATGGTTTTTCAACAAGTAAGTTGGTCTATGCGATAATAGAAGAACCTCATATGTTTTTCCATAAATAAAAACGTTATAACACTCATATAGGGATAAGTGACAATCACTCATATAAGGAGACGTACAACAACCGCTCATAAGGGAAAAGGAATAAAAAAAACTATAGATAAAGAATAAATTATCAAATCTACTATAGTACATCAGTAAAAAAAAACTATTCAATAAAAGATAAAATAAAGCAAAGAACAGACGCATCTTACGCTAAAAGTAAGGAGAAAACTTCAAAACCTAAATAAAGAAGTTAAAAGTTTCTTGGCGGTTAGATTTATATCTGAAATTCAAAGACATTAATTTTTTATGATTAGGTTTAGGTCTCAATCACGAGGACATTAATTGACTGAATCATCTATCAATGCTTGAATTTATTTAAAATAAGGTTAATTATAAAAATGGGTCAAATGGGAGGCTCATTTACATATTTAACCCATTTACTCAACCTATTACATATATAGACTGATTTTGTGTGACTTTTCCATAATACCCTCAATATTTATGCGCGTCTCGCCCCCTCCCGTCTGACTTTGCAGATTCGATATTATGCGAGACCTGCGAAGCTAATGTTTGGGTTTACTTGATAAATTTAATTAGCATATGCGAAGCCTGCGAAGCGCGAAGCTAATGTTTGGTTTACTTGATGGATTTCATTAGCATATGCGAAGCCTACGAAGCTAATGTTTGGTTTACTTGATGAATTTAATTAGCATATGCGAAGCCTGGATGTGTTTTGAAGCTAATTTGCGAAGTGGTATATAATAAAAAAAAGCCAAACAACAACGGATTCTAACATTATCAAAATTTACAACAAGATTGCCACAATAACAACATTAAAATCATAACATTATCAAAATTTACAACAAGATTGCCACAATAAACTCCTAACAAAGTGAACCTAACTAATCTGGTACCAATTTTGAAGCGGATGAGTAATTTCTCTCTCTACATGAAGTCTAGACCTTTTGGGATGAGAAATGGAAGTCCATACCTTTTGGGATGGACGTGTCCCATGGTGCACACCAAGATTGACACAATCTCTCCTAACCAACCATTTTAGGAGTGAATGTGCCAATCTTGAGGGAAATTTCTCCCTGTACAAGAAGAAAAGTCATCTCCCCTACAGCCAATACGCAGAAAGGGATGTTATGTAATCAACCACCTTCAGAAAAAATTAATCGTGTTAGGCAGGAAAAAAGACGATTTTGGCTTCGCGAAAAGAGGATTAGCGAAGCATGCGAATGTAAATGTGCAGGGAAAGAGGTGATTTTACTTCGCTAATCGATGTTTTCGAGAGGTATGCGAGGTTTGAAACGTGACGATCTACGTCGCATATATCATTGCTTTCGCGAAGTCTGCGAGTAGAAAAAAAATTAATCGTGTTAGGCAGGGAAAAAGACGATTTTGACTTCGCGAAATGAGGATTAGCGAAGCATGCGAATGTAAATATGCAGGGAAAGAGGTGATTTTACTTCGCTAATCGATGTTTTCGCGAGGTATGCGAGGTTTGAAACGTGACGATCTACGTCGCATATCATTGCTTTCGCGAAGTCTGCGACTCAAATCATGAACTTTTCTACTCGTAGACTTCGCGAACTAATCGATTCACGAAGTAGATTGTCACGTTTCATGCTCTTTCTCTTCGCAGATCTTCGTGAAATCATCGACTACGCAAAATGTATTCATGAAAAAACGCATAAAAACAGCAGATACTTACATTTTTCGTGCCTTTCACTCTTAAAAGCGACAATAACAATATGATAAACTGGGGAAAACGATGAAAATAATGTAGAATAACCATTTCTTTGATGGTAACAAGAAGAAAGAAACCAAGTAACGAGCAGGAACATGAAGATGAAGAACCATGGCTTCATTTTCTAGGATTAGGAAGTTGCAGAATCAAGAGATGAAGAGAGGAAAAAGAGAAATTCATTGTGATTTGGCGAAATGGTGCAGATTTCGTGCAATTTAAAGGAAGATAGAAAGATCAAAAGTCTTCAAATCATTAATGGAGGAGCAACTTTTTGCGTAACCAAGGAGAAGGGGGAGAGCGGCCGTTCGCGTTGTGGGAAGGGGAAAGGTTATGGGTATTATGGAAAAGTCATACAAAATCAGTCTAATTATGTAGTAGGTTGAGTAAATGGGTTAAATATGTAAATGAGCCTCCAATTTGACCTAGTTTTGTAATTTTTCCTTTAAAATACTTAGTTTAAGCTCATATTAGTAGGGCAACCTAGCCCAATTCAGACTAAGCCCAACAATAATATAATGTGTATGTCATTTATTTGTGAATTTTATATAAGGTTTTTTTATATGAATATCACAATTGGTTATAAAATTATATCTACGTAACATCAAAATTAATTCTCAATATGTCATTGTTTCTATATATATAACAAATAAAATATAATTTTATATTCTAATTAAAAAATTATAGACTTAAATTTATAAATTTTAAATTCTAAAAAATATATTTTAGATCTTTGATTTATAAATCCAATTTTTAAAATATATTAAAAATAATAACTTTATTAGAATTTGATATAATATAAATTTTTAAAAGGAACATGTAATTCAATAGCCTCATTTAGTGTTATTGGGCCTTTTTTTTAATTGATGTATTTCGGACATTTAGAGAGTAAAATTCAATTTCTTTAACCCTTATCCTCAAAGTTTAATATAAAACATTATTATATGAATTTATTTTATATAAATACATTATATTATGTTCAAATTTAATGTATTTTTGATAATATTGGATAAAAGAAGAAAAATTAACTTTTTTTTTTTTTTTAACAAACAACAACTTTTATTAACTTAAATCAGAAGATAACAAACATCAATAATAAACGGTGGTGGACAGGCTCACTCACCACGAACAGAACTAGAAGTAACAGCTTTAGTTAGGCTATGGGCTGCTAAATTCGCTGATCGTTTAATAAAAGAGATCGAACAGGAGTTCAAATCTCGCAACAAATCACAACACTCACGTATCACATCAGATAAATAAGATAATTGACTTTTTTGGAGCTGAATAGCCCGTACCACCATCAGGCAGTCGGAAAAAATTAACTTTTGTTTAAATAAAGATCATAGTTGGATTACGCTTCAAAACTAGTATTATAGGCCAGGCCCAATCCAGTCTGAGCCAGCCCATCTTTGAGTGTGGGTTAAATTGAAGGGCTGAGTTTACTTACATGAGAAATGAATATTTTAACCTCACATGTATTTTGTTATACGTACAATAAACAAATTTTATAAAATTTTCAAAAACCAAAAATTTCACTGTTTCATTTGATTTATGTATTTTTCCTTTATTTTCATTGTGAATTTCACCATTTCAAAAACTTTTAAGTATTTTCATCTGGCCACCTTTTTTTTTTTTTTTTTTGACATTCTTAATATCAAAATGAAGCTCTCAACATCAAGAACAAAACGCTATAAAATTTTAGGGAAAGAAATTTCACTCTCCTAAAATAAACATGAGAAAAATATTCATCGAGTCGCTCTCATTTTTCCACTTTTCGGTCATTATTTCGCAAAATTAGCCTCGAAAATAAACTTATCGTAATGTCAAATTGAAATATGCAATATAGGTAGAATAATATATATGTTAGGCGCCGTCAAGAGCGGCTCTAATGCTCTAAATTAGGCTATAGGCTCTTAGTTGTATACTTTATTTCAAAAAAAATAATAAAATTTAAATTTAAGTTATCTGACTCGATCAAGAAAAACCAAACAAAGATAAAAGTTTTAGACAATTTATAGATAATACTGCAATTACTAGCTTTATTATTTTTTAGGTAAAATATAAATAAGACCTTATAATTTGAACATTTTGTAAAGACAGTAATGTATTTTTAAAATATGCCTATTTACACTTTATGCAGTTTGTAAAGGGTGTTGTTATACTTAGCCACAAATTCCCACTCCTAGTCCCATGAAAGGACGAAAATGTCCTTTCATTGGTTTTGGGTGGAAAAAGCTTCTTTTTTTTTGCCTTCTCGACACACGGGCGTGTGGCTATCACGCCTCACCGTGTGGTCGGGCGTGATAGCCCCACGCCTCACCGTATGATCGGGCGTGTGGTTATCACGCCCGACCACACGGTGAGGCGTGGGACTATCACGCCCGACCACACGGTGAGGCGTGATAGCCACACGCCTGACCTCACGGTGGGGCGTGATAGCCACACGCCCGCGTGTCGGGAGGGTAAAAAAAATTAGTCCGCTATTCAATTAAACCCGTAAATACCTGTTACGTGTTCAAACTACACAATTTTAATTAAAACCCGTAACAATAATATAAGTTCATGAATAAATATTAACTAAAAATAAAAATTACAATAACTTAACTTAACTAAAATTTACAACATAAAAATTTAGTTAAACTAAATTAAACAAACTAAAAATTACAAAAATTTAATTAAATTTAACTAAATTAAAAAAATAATAAATATGCTAAAAAAAATTGCCCATACGACACACGGACGTATGGGCATCACGCCATCACCTCTGGTGCGGCGTATGAACATCACGTCGCACCACAGGTGACGGCGTATGAATATCAGCTGTGGCCTATGGTGAGGCGTGATATTCATACGCCTTCACCTGTGGTGCGGCGTGATGTTCATACGCTGCACCAGAGGTGACGGCGTGATGCCCATACACCCCCATGTCCGATTCTGATTTTGAATAACAGCAAAATCCGATGCAAAAAACGTCCAAAAAACATCAAAATCAAACGGGAATACGTATCATAGGTCCCTTTCATTGATAAATTAGTCTGGATCCATGTTTTCGTTGATAAATTAGTCCGGATTAGATTAAAGAGATTTTAGGTTGTTTGAGAGGATTTGAAAATTCTAAAAATTGTCTAAAGGGTATTTCGGTCTTTTCACAGGGCTAGGGGTGGGAATTCAAGGCTGGGTATAGTAATTCACTTTGTAAAATCAGGCATTTCATCAAAAATGTTATCGTAGCTATTTACTTTAAAAGAAAACGATTTTGATAAATTAAAGCGTATGACTTTGCAAATTACGGTTTATATGAATCCTGATTTTACATATTAATTGAACCCCATGTAATTTTTCACCGCAAAATTGAGTCAAATCTTTTAATTGTGTTCTAAATTTTTAAACCATAGAAGTATATTTGCAAATCGGAAAAACCACAAACTTTTATTGTTAAGAGAGAAGTTGTGAAGTAAATTTTGGAAACCCCATATTATGCTATTGTTGTTGAGAGATCATGATTGAGAAAAAAATGACAGTGTATGCTATTTTTGTCGATTTCGACTCTATTTTAGTTTACTAGATTCTTGTTTTCCATATAGGATTATTATTAAAAAAAATTAATTGAAAGCTTGGAGATCGATCCAAAAGAGCCAAAGTATTCTAACTAGGTTAGCACACTTTGAACCAGATGGAGCCGGGTCCAAAATATTATTAAAAGAGAAGAGCAGTATAAGCAAAACAAGTAATAAAAGACAAACAAAAAAGCGGAATAAAATACAAACAAACTAGCGGAATCAAAATAATATTATTAATTCAGACATGGACTATTTACATATATAATTTTTAACAATTAAGATCTCAATATTATAATAAAAATATATTTTAGATTGGAGGCCCCTCTTAATCAGAAGCCCTAAGCGACCGCCTAGGATGGCTCTCCTAGAGCCATCTATGTGTCTCGTTTGTTTGTCAGAAATATTTTCCGGTGTTTATTTGCTTAGTAAAATAATCAATTGAAAAATTTTAGGTTAGTGAACATGAAAATTTCTATTTTCTAAGTTTTTGCAACCTATTCCAATTTTTTATCCTTTTCAAAATAGTAAACACTCACCACTTCTTTTCTTTTTTGGTGTTCTAATCAAATACTGAAAAAATTATATTTTCTAACACAATTTTTTTTTGCCCAATAATTTTCAAAACACGATATTTTCTGATAAACAAACCATCTTAAAATTGAATTTTTCTTGCATATGAAATAAAATTCATTTCATATGTGTTATAGCAAAAGCCTAAAATACCCCACACCATTAATTATGTAAGCTTATAAAATATTGGGTACAGAATTTGATCAAATTATATATAGCATAAAATGGCATTTTCTTGGAAAATATTGAATTGAAGGACATAATAAGATGAGTCACACATTAAAGACCGAATCAAATTCAAATAGTAGGAAAAAGTCGATGAGTCCATTATTTACACCATATTTCAAGTCCAATCCATGACCTAATCATTAATTTCAACGTATGTTCACATTAACTAGGACAACACAATACATTCTATAAATAATTAAAATAACAAAAAGTATTAAAAAAATTATTGTAATTTTTGGAGTTTTTTATTTTAAACTAAACATAAGTATATTTTATATTGGTAATAAAAAAAATTAGTATTTCACATTTTCACAGATCCGTCTTTTTGGTATTTTTCAGAGTAAAATCATGTTTGCGATTTATTCCGTAAGGACTTAAAGAATGTTTTATTAACACTATCCGTTTTACTAAAGTGTCAATGAGCAATTTTGTAAATAAAATAATCCACCATTTTTTACTATTCACATGGTTAAACTAATTTTTAAAATATTTTTCTCTCTCTTCTCTCTCCCTCCTCTTTCTCATTATTTTTGTTCTTCTTTTTCTTTCAATTGAATTTCCCAAAAGTTATAAATGTTAGACAATTATGGTAATATTAGTAATGTAAATCAGCCACAAATTAAGGAATTATATTTGTTAGACAATTATGGTAATATTAGTAATGTAAATCAGCCACAAATTAAGGAATTATATTAGCTGTAAATTAGCTAGATTTTACAGCATTCACATTGTAATCTCATGTATAAATATCTCATTCCAAATCAATACAATCAAGGGATTCCAATTAACATGGTATCAGATATGTTGACGACATAGTCCTTACAGCTTCTTCTCCTGCTTTACGAGAGACTATTATCAGACACTTGAGCTCTGAGTTTGCTATGAAGGATTTAGGTCCATTAAATTATTTTTTGGATATCTCCGTCACTCGCACCCCGGGATCACTTTTCTTATCTCAGAAGAAGTATGCAAATGAGATTCTTACAAAAGCCGGGCTCTCTTCCTCTAACTCTTGCACTACACCTGTTGACACCAAGCAGAAACTCAGTCTCTCCTCTGGTTCACCTTATCATGATCCATCCGAGTATCGTAGTCTCGCCGGTGCATTACAGTATTTAACTCTGACTCGGCCAGATATTTCATACGCAGTACAGCAGGTTTGTTTGTTCATGCATGCTCCTCGGACTCAGCACATGACCGCCATCAAACGTATTCTCCGCTATGTTAAAGGAACTCTTGATTATGGGCTTCATCTCACAGCTTCTTCCCTTGATTCATTAGTCTCTTGTACTGATGCTGATTGGGGCGGATGTCCTGACACTCGTCGATCTACTTCTGGGTACTGTGTATTCCTTGGGGACAACCTCATATCCTGGTCTGCCAAGCGTCAGCCAACTCTTTCTCGCTCGAGTGCTGAAGCGGAATACCGCGGGGTCGCTAATGTTGTCTCAGAAACCTGTTGGATTCGGAATCTCCTTCTAGAGCTCCATCTACCGATTCGGAAATCCACCTTGGTTTATTGTGACAATGCCAGTGCTGTTTATTTGTCCGGTAACCCGGTCCAACATCAGAGGACAAAACACATTGAGATGGACATACACTTCGTCCGTGAAAAGGTTTCAAGAGGGGAGGTCAGAGTTCTTCACGTACCTTCTTGGCACCAAATCGCTGACATCTTCACCAAAGGTCTTCCTCAGATTCTTTTTGAAGACTTTCGATCTAGTCTCAACGTTCATCCTCCTCCCGTTTCGACTACGGGGTGTGTTAGACAATTATGGTAATATTAGTAATGTAAATCAGCCACAAATTAAGGAATTATATTTGTTAGACAATTATGGTAATATTAGTAATGTAAATTAGCCACAAATTAAGGAATTATATTAGCTGTAAATTAGCTAGATTTTACAGCATTCACATTGTAATCTCATGTATAAATATCTCATTCCAAATCAATACAAGGCAAGGGATTCCAATTAACAATAAACCCTAAAAATCTCTAGAAATTTAAGAACTAAAAATTCTATTTTTGTAATTTCCAGCTCTGGAAATTACTGAAGAAGAAGAAGAAAGAAGATAATAGAATTGACATGAAAAATGAGAAGGAATAAGAAAAAAGGAATGAGCGAGAGCGAAAATAATAATAATAATAAAAATTAATTCTGATTTTAAAAAGTAACAATATAGGTTTTTTTTTAAATGCCTTGCACGTCAGTAAAACTGTTAGACCATAAAATATATATTTGCTAACGACACAAACCACATATATACTTTTTTTCGAAAAAAAAATCACAATGCCTATTATGAAAAAAAAGTGAAATTACATTTGTTTTTTTAAATTAACCCTAAAACACCCAATCAACAATACATGTTAGTTAATATTCATTTTGTTATGTTTTTATATGTATTTTAAGATTTTTTTTATCAAGAACCTATAGTAAAAATGATTAATTTATTCTTAATTTTTATCTCTTAAATCTCAACTTTCCATGAAAAAAAATCTTTTATTTTTATAACATTAATACTAGATCTTTTTTTTACTAATAAATGCAAATTTAAGAAAATATATAAGCAAAAAGCATTATGATAGCATCTGATTATTTTGATTTTAGTGGATTCAACTCCTAATCTTTTATTTCAACACATCGTATTTATCACATTAAGTTAATGCTTGTGAAATTAGTTGTGACATCTAATTCAATTAAAAAATTGTTACTTATTTCATCTATGTTTGAAATTTATATTTTTTTACAGTTCGAAATAAGTTTTTTACAGTTATTTTATGATTAGGAATATCATCACAAGGCCCATTGGGCCCAGGCCCATTAGAACCAAGGTCTAAGGAGACCCATAAGACCACCACAACTCACTATAAATACCTCCAATATAGGAAAGGTAAAGACACATTCTCACTCACTACTCAATCGGGTACCCTCTAAGCTCTTCGATTATTTCCTTTAGTAATCATATCGAACATCTAACTTTCTTGATTGTCGGACTGTTCACAGGGACCTCTCCCCGCGCAGAGACGATATCCGAAAGCTACGAGAACCCCCGAAGGCTGCCCGGATCACTGTAGTTCGTTCCCTAGTTATTTTATAACCATATATATATATATATATATATATATATATATATATATATATATATATATATATATATATATATACACTTTGTTTTTAAACAATTAAAATGTAAATTTTAAATACAAGTGAAATATTCTTAAAAAAAAACAAGTGAAATAAATAGTGTTATGTTAATTCACTTTTATGTTCAAATATGGATTTATTATCATCATAGACTTAAGGCCTGAACCATACACAGCTCTCTAAACTTGTCAATTTTAGTTATTTTGCCTCTAAATTTATGAGACGACCTATTTATCCCCTCAAGTGGTATTAGCAATTCCATATTTTCATTATAACAGAAACAAGATGAAGTTCCAACATTAGTACAAGTGTCCATGAAAGTATTGAAACTAGTCTCCATATATGTAGATTATTTAAAAGGGGTTAAAGTTATATGCAATTTTTACAAGAGAACTTATGTACACTTTATATTAACCTCATTTGCAACTTGTTGTACTAGTGCACAACCTTTTTTATTATGACATTGGTGTTGCAAAAAGAAGATGGCATGATTGTTTCTGTTATAATGAAACTAAAGGGTTGCTAATACCACTTTTAAATAGTTGAAGGGGCAAATATGTTGTCCCATAAGTTCTGGGAGCAAAATGACCAAAAGTGCCAAGTTCACAGGGTTGCGTATGGTTTAGGCCTAGATTTAATATGAATAAAAATAGGTTGTAGAGTGTGTTCTAGAGCTCCGAGTATTTTTCATCTGTTTTTTTTAGATGACAATTTTCTCTTCTTCAATGCTTCTGAAGCACATAGTAGGAAAGTAAAAGATTTTGTCCAATTAGTCTCTCTATGCATATTTCTGGCCGTCTAGGTGTCGCCTAAGTGACGATCAACAAAACATTTTTTATTGTGAATTTATTTTTGCTTTATTATAATTCATATTTTAGTTCTTTAATTGATATTGCTGTTGAAATGTTGATGTTTGCACATTTTAAAGATATATGTTATAAATATACGTGTTTTTTATATTAAATAATTTTATATTGTTAATTTTTGATAGTATAATACATATTTTAATTGAATCCATATAACAATTTTTTTTATTGACAAATAAAAATACAAATCTGATTATTCCCCGATTAATTACCGAGGGCCCTGTCCATCTGACTAGCAGTTAATATTTTTTACCATGGCTATGGGGAAAGAATGTTACTGAAGTCAGTAGCATATGCTCTCCCCACCTTCTGCATGAGTACTTTTTTGCTTCCAAAATCAATATATGATGAGCTACATAAAATGATGAATTCTTTCTGATGGTGTATGAAGGAGAATGGAGCTCGACGAATTCACTGGTGTAGTTGGGATAAGTTGAGTATGTGTAAAGATCAAGGTGGGTTGGGTTTTCGTAATTTACAGGGTGTGAATTTTTAACTACTGGGTAAACAGCCTTGGTTAGTAGGTTGTTCAAAACTAAATATTATGCATGTGGGTCTTTTCTTTCGTCTAGACTGGGCATTAATCCCAGTTTTATTTTGAGAAACGTATAAAGTTCTATTAAAGTAATTCAAAAGGATATTCACTAGAGGATTGGGAAAGGAGATTCGATTTTAGTATGACATGATTCATGGTTAATAAATGAAGAAAACTGTCATATTACCTCTATTTGCACTAATGAAAACAAAGATGTGATGGTTTCTCATCTTTTTATTCTAGGAACTTACATTTGAAACCAAAGTAGATTGGTTTAATGGTTCTTGCCTTAGGAAGTCGATATTATTTCTAACACAGTGATGTTTGCGGTAGCTAGAGAAAAATGGTTTGTATTCATCTAAATCTGGTTATCGTTTGCTTAAAAATACACGCCTGGGGACTGTCGCGAGTGCGGGTTAGAGTAGAATATGGAGCCTTCATATTCCGAGTAAAATCAAATTGTTTTGTGGAAATTATGTGCTAAATTATTGCCTCTTAGACCGTGACTGATAAAACGACATATTTTTATTATGAGTAATTGTTTATTATCCTCATTGGAGATTGAACATGATTGGCATTTATTCGCGGGCTGTGAGTATGTCAAGGCATGTTGGGAGGTGGCTGGTTTGCAAGCTCACGGACCCGAGTGGGACTAGGTGGAGGATTAGGCCTTGCATATATTGTCGACAGTAGGGAGCGAGGAAGCGCGCAGGTCTGCTGTTATTTTGTGGAAAACCTGACAGCAACGTAATGTCCAAGCTGTGGACGGGAAGTGCATGTCTCTTGTGGCTGCACTTACAAGAACATGCCAGTTTCATTCAAAATGGACAGTGGTATGGACGAAGGGTGTTGGTCGAGTTCAGGAGATTCGGTATGCAAAGGGGCAGACGATGGTCCAATGGCAGAAGCGAACTGCGAGTTATGTTAAGTGTAATTTCGATGTGGCCGTTTTCCAATTGGAGAATAGTTTCGGCATGGGAGAAATTCTCCAAAGTTGTACCAACACTTTTATTGCGTATTGTAGCTCGTTTTCAATAGGCAACATTCAGGCTTCGCTAGCTAAGGCATTGGCTCTCCGTGATGCAATACTTTAGATAATTTCACTCTAATTTCAGAATGTTCAGTTCGAAACTGATGCTAAGAGAGTGGTGGATCACATGTCAACAAAGGTCCATTATATTACAGTGTTCGGGGTTGTTTTAGAAGAAATTCGAGATATGTTACTTATCTATCCAGGTTATTATGTGGCTTTTATCCCTAGATCAGAGAACAGAGTTCAATGGCTCCTCATTCTCGTTCCAATACTAATTTTTTTAGTGATGTTGTTCCTAGTTACTTAGACGAGGATCTTCATGTGACAATGTATCCGGGAAGGAGGGAGGGGTTAGGCCAGGGGTGTGGTGATGGGTTGCGGATTGATGGGGGGTGTTCCCTGAGGCGGAGAGGAAGGCCGATGGGAGGGGGAAAAGATTAGGGGATGGGGCGGATACCAGGAGGGAGGTTTGGCGGGCCAGGAGGATTATGCCGCCATGGTGGTAGGCGATGGGGGCCCGGTGTTGGCCGATGGTGCCCGATCCATTGTGGATTTGAGGTCTAGGGTTTTTGGACAGGAGATTAACAAAAAAAAATTAATGATCAAGGTGTTGGTAAAACTTCATGGGTAGATACGGTAATGGGAGTGAGTGAGGAGGAACCTGTTTTAATTAAAGATATTACAGAAAATGAATCGGAGGAGGATTTTTCTGATTCGAATATTGAAGATGGAGAACAGGATGACCCTTTATGTCCGGTGATTCGGCTTTCCTTGAAAGAAAAGCGTGGCCTCAGGGCTAAATGGAAGTTGTCTTTAATTGTAACGGTGCTTGGAAAAAGAATTAGTTTTGATTATTTTGCTCAGAGAATCCAGACACAGTGGGCAAAGAAAGGGAAAGTCACTATTACTGACTTAGAAAATGACTATTATGTAATTAAATTTACTAGGGCAGAAGACTATAATGTTGTAATTAATGGTGACCCATATATTATTTCTAACCATGTTCTGGCTTTAAGGCCATGGGTCCCTAACTTTAATCCACATGACTGCTCTGTGAATAGGATTCTCACTTAGGTGAGATTCCCGGGACTACCTATTAATTATTATAATGAAAGCTTTCTTAATAAAATTGGTGGGCTTGTTGGTAGAGTTCACCATGTGGATAAAACTACCATTGGGGCAGTTAGAGGTAAGTTTGCAAGAGTTTGTATAGATATTGATCTGGCTAAACCCCTATTGTCTAAATTCTGTTTACAAAATACAGTTTATTTCATTGAGTATGAAGGGATCCATAACATTTGTTATGAGTGTGGTATGTTTGGTCACACCTATAAAGGTTGTTCTAAAAGGAAGAAGGTGGCTGAAGAGATTGTTGAAGCTAGTAGGTCCAGAGAAGAGGAGATCCTTGTGGATGCAAGGAATTTTGGCCCTTGGATGGTAGCTAAGAGGTCAGGGAGAAGAATGACACGTGCTTCTGTAATTCAGAATCGTCCACCTGAAATTTCTAAGGATCCTGTTCAGGTTCTAAATGATCCAGGAAAGAAGGAGGTACCAAATCTGAAGGAGATAAAGGACGCCAGCGTGGCTGCGGTCATTAGCTCAGGTTCTAGATTTGGGGCTCTAACCATTGAGGAGGAACATTACTCTGAACTATCCAACGAGCATCTTGATTCAAGCATGCCAGGGTTAGAATCGGTGGAGCCGTCAGATAGAAATGTAAAAGCTGACAACCTTCTCTTCGATTCCAAAGAAGAGGTCCAGGCTTGTTCACAGGTCCAGGCCTCACAAATTAAAGAGAAGAACAAAGAGGTTAGTATTCCTATAAACTGTGTGGAGCCTAGAAATGAGAGGACTGTGGGGGTTAATAAAATAAATATGAAGAAACCTAAGGGTAATCATAAGTATAAACAAAGCTCATTGGAGCTATTGGATAAAAGGGGACCTACAGGTACCTCTTCGAGGCTCATTGGAGCCCCTAATAAATATCTGGTTTAGAGTATTGGGCCTGGGGTCAGTAGTCTTCTGTTTTATGGATTTGTTTGTTTGGAATGTTAGAGGAGGGGTTAGCAAGGCTACCTGCATCCATGTTAAAGATTTAATTAAACAGTTTAATCCTTCTTGTTTTGCTTTGCTGGAAACTAAGATCAGTGGAGTTAAAGCTGATGAGGTGGTTA
This sequence comes from Euphorbia lathyris, assembly GCF_963576675.1. Lineage (NCBI taxonomy): Eukaryota > Viridiplantae > Streptophyta > Magnoliopsida > Malpighiales > Euphorbiaceae > Euphorbia > Euphorbia lathyris. The sequence continues at coordinate 67,081,993 of NC_088915.1, forward strand.
GAGTGTTTAGGAAGTGGACTTGTGTTAGATCGGAGGCTACTGGCAGGTCGGGTGGGATTTGGCTTTTCTGGAAGCCTAATTTGGTTCAGTTTGATATTATCAAAATTGATAAACAGTTTATTCATAGTAAAGTTACCTTCCCTGGTAATAAACCTCTCTTTATCACTATTGTATATGTTGATCCGGTTCTGGCAAACCGGAAACGCCTTTGGGAGGCTTTGTTTTCTTTTAGTACAAATATGGTGGAGGCCTGGTTGGTTGCTGGGGATTTTAATGATATTGCTATTATGAGTGATCAAAGAGGGGGTGGGAATCACTATATCAATAGGTGTCTTAATCATAAGAAGGATATGGACCTGTGTGGCCTAACTGACCTTGGGGCTGCTGGCCACAAGTTTACTTGGAAGCGTAATAGTACCTTTGTTCGTCTGGGCAAAGTCTATGCTAACATTATGGTTCAGAGCAGTTATCCGGACGCGGCTATGTTAAATCTCCCTTTCCGCCATTCAGATCATTGCCCTATCATGTTCAGGTTGGTGAGAGCTCCTCGGCCGAGAGGGGAGAGACCCTTTAGATATCTGGTGGCATGGGAAACTCACCCTGACTTTAAAAACTTTGTGCATGATAATTTGAAACCTCATTCAAATGTCTTACAGACTGCTGAAGGTTTTAGAAGTAAAGTGGTTAGCTGGAACAAGAACATTTTTTGCCACATCTTCAGAAGAAAGCAGAAAATTCTTAGAAAGATGGAAGGTATCCAACGTTGCTTGGAGATCAGGCTTGATCATAGTCTGAGTTGTCTACTGAGATCCCTCCAGAATAAGTTGGAAGCAGTTCTAAAGCAAGAGGAGCTTCTCTGGTTCCAGAAATCGTGGAAAACGTGGATTGAGGAGGGAGATCGTAATACAAGGTATTTTCATCGTTCTACGGTTATCAGAAGGCAGAGGAATCAGATTGATGCTATTAAAGATCCAAATGGTAACTAGATTTATGAGGATGAGGAGATCCGACTCTTGGCTCTCAATTTCTATAAAGAGTTATATAAAGACGACCCGGAGGACTTAGATTATGCTCTGGTTGTTTCTACTTTTCCGACGGTTGGGGAGGATAAGGTTATGGAAGCGTTTCACCCGATTGATCTGAAAGAGATTAGCCAGGCTGTGTTTAGTATTGGTGCTTCTAAAGGTCCTGGGGTTGATGGGCTCCCAACTTGCTTTTATCATAAGCATTGGGAGACTGTTAAAGAGGGTGTTCACAGTTTTATTAAAGGGGTTTTTGAAGGCTCTGAGGATATTAGGCTTGTGAATAAGACTCTTCTGGTCCTGATCCCTAAAGTGGAGAAGCCTTCCTCTTTCATTCAGATGAGACCTATTAGTCTTTGCAATGTGATTTATAAAGTGGTCACCAAAATTGTGGCTAATAGACTTCGGTGTATTCTCCTGGAGATTATTAGCCAGAATCAAGGAAGCTTTGTCCCGGGAAGACAGATGATGGACAATATTGTTATCACACAGGAGATGGTTCACTCTATAAAGGTCAAGAAGGGGAAGCTAGGTATTGTGGCTCTCAAGCTGGATCTGGAAAAAGCTTATGATCGGACCAACTGGGGGTTTCTTCTGGATAGTTTGGAGAAAGCTGGGATTTTGGAAAAGTGGATAAAGTTAATTGAGGATTGCATTTCTTCCCTGGTCTTTCAAGTTCTGATTAATGGGGATATGTCTGAGGAGTTTTCTCCTGCCAGGGGCATCCGTCAAGGGGATCCTATGAGCCCGTTCTTATTTGTAATCGCCATGGAGAGACTTACTCACCTCATCCAGGATGCTGTTAATACTGGGAGGCTTCACCCAGTTGCCATTAATAAATTCTGCCCTCCTATCACTCATTTGTTCTTTGCTGATGATGTGATGATCTTTGTGGATGGAAGTGAATAGCAAATTGGTGTGATTATGGATATCCTTAATAACTTTTGCTCTGCTTCTGGTCAAAAACTTAACATTCAGAAGTCTAGGATGTTGTGCTCTAAAAACATGGACCAAAGGGTCTGTAAGAAGTTGAGTGAGATTTCGGGTATCCCTCTGACCAGGGCTTTTGGGAACTACCTTGGAGTCCCCCTCCATAGTGATAGGGTTTCAAAGGCTTCCTTTAAAGAGATCTTTGATAAAGCCAATAAGAAGTGTGCTATTTGGAAAGCTAACTCCCTTCCTCTGGCGCGCCGTCTTACTTTAATCCAATTAGTGAACTGTGCTCTTCCAGATAATTTAATGCAAGCTTGTAAGCTGTCGGAACCTGTTCTTAATGGCCTTGATAAAATCAATCGTCGCTTCCTATGGGGGAACTCGAAAGAAAGAAATAAAATTCATTTGGTTCCTTGGAAGGAAGTCTGTCAGCCTAAAGATAGGGGAGGTTTAGGAATCAGGCAAGCTAGAGATAATAATAAAGTTATGCTAATGAAGCTTCTGTTGAGAATGTGGCAGTCCATGTCTCCCCTTTGGGTTCGTTTGTTATGTGGTAAATACAGGAAAGATAAGGTTTTTGGGGGGCCAAAAGATAGAGTTCCTTGTTGTTCCTTCTTATGGAAAGGGGTTAATGCAGTTTTTTCTGAATTCTGCTCTGGGATTGGTTGGTCGGTGGGTAATGGCAGATCTATTAGTTTTTGGAACGACACCTGGTTGGGGGGAAAGTCCTTATTAGAGGAGTGTGTGTCTCCTCCGCCTCTAGAGATCCGCCACTGGAGTATTGCAGATGTGGTGGACTCAGAGGGAGATTGGATTTAGTCCAAATTTGAGGCTTACCTTAATCTAGAGTCGCTCCTGAAGATCCGGGGTGTAAAAGTGAGCAGTGAGGAGGGTGATAGGGATAGTCATTGTTGGTCCCTTACAAATAACGGGGCCTTTTCTTGTAAATTTGCATTTGAGGCGTTCTATGTTAACTTGGATTATCCTCTTTCAATGGATTGGAAGAGCATTTGGGCCCTGAAGGTTCCCTATCGTATTCAGAGTTTCTTGTGGCTTGGGGCTAAGAACAGGCTTGTCACTAATGTGGAAAGGAAAAGACGCCATTTAGTGGAGGCTGATACTTGCAGGAGATGCAAAGGTCAGGCTGAAACTATTTGCCATTCTCTTAGGGAATTAAATACTGATGGCTCCTGTCTCTCGGATGGAAGGATCGCAGCTGGTGGAGTCTTGAGAGACGCTGGCGGTGCTTGGGTGTCTGGATTTGCTCAGAACCTAGGACTGGGTTCTTCTTTCTCTACTGACCTCTGGGGTATTTTCTCTGGCCTTAGGCTCGCTAAGAACCTGGGTTTAAAAAGGTTGATTGTGGAATCCGACAACCTTGAAGCTGTGAAGATTATCTCTGATAATAGGTCCTCTTGTCTAGGCAGCCAAAATTTACTTAAAGGGATCAAAAGGCTATGTTCTTCATTTGATACAATCAGTTTTGGGCATGTTTTCAGAGAGCAGAACAAGGTTGCCGACCGCCTTGCGGCTGAGGGCCAGGAGAGGATGATTGGGGTCTCTACCTTCTCGTCGCCTCCGGACTTCCTTTTGTCTTTACTTTCTGCTGATCAAGTTGGGGTTAGCTTTCTCAGGCTAATCCCGGGTTAATTTTTTCTGGTTTTTTGTTTTTTCTTCCTTTGCCTACCAAAAAAAAATTAATAATATTTAATAATATCAAATGTTATTGAATAATCATTTGATATTATTAATAATTAATTAAAAAATAATTTTTACTATATTATTCGAATAAAAATAAATTTTAATAATTTGATTAATTTATGTAATTAGGAATACGTTCGTTCCAATGATTATATTCTAATGGCTACATTTAAACGGCTATATTTCCATCTATAAAATTAAATCATTTCTCAACTTCAGTTATCCACAGTCATTCTTTAAATTCATTTCAACTAAAACTTTCATCTATCAATGGATTCATCTTACTTTACCAATACTTTCCCAAAATTTCCTCCGGAATGAAGCATAGTGTCAACCTTGAGTAAGTCTGGTTGCACTGTGAAGATGCTTGATTACCAATATAGTGCAATCCACTATTCAAAACCTGGATTATCTAGGCACTCGAAATCGACAATCTGTCTCGATTTTCTCCGATTAGTTTCTTTGGGCTTTTTTTTTTGGCCCCTCGAATATTTTTAACCGCACGGGCTTCGCCTAGGCGATAATGAACAAAAGAGTTTTTTTTATTAATGATTTTGCTTTATTATAATTCATTTTTAACATTGTCACCTGGTTATTCGTGAATTGTGTGTTTTTTTTTAATATTTTGGTTTAATTGCATTATCTACCAATTTTTCATGATATGATTTAAGACTTTAAGGACGTTGTTTAATAACTTTTGTTGAATTATATTACTTGTGAACATTATATGTTATTTATTTGAGTGGTTTCAATGATATTGTTGATAAAATATTGATGTTTACACTTTTTAAAAGTATATGTTACAAATATAAGTATTTTTAGATAATACATATTTTAATTAAATTTACATAAGAGTTGATTTACAAATAAAAATAATAATTATAGATGTATCCTTCTAAATCACCACTAGAGGTATTCTAAAGCGTGTCAAAGCATTCCAATTTGAACAACTTGTCTTTACACATTGAAAAAAAGGGGGCTGCGGCTGCTATAAGGGTCATGTATTATTAGTAGTGTGAATGGGATCCTCATCCAATTATTATTAATAGAAAGTAATAAATGTTTTGTATTTAAGAGACAATATATATTTAATTTGGTGGAGTATTAAGTCAAGGCAGAAATTAAGAAAATTAGTGAATTATGATTATTGCATTTTTAGACTAAAAGTCACCAAAAAATTGCATTTTCTTGGTAAAGTTTCTGATTCATACAAAACAAACATTAGTACTAGTGTGGAACCAACAAGAAACAATGCCCAAGTTATCTCTTCTTATTATCTTCAGCGTACTAATTAAGTTATAAGGGTGATGTATTTTTACGTTTTCATAGATCGATATTTGTGATATTTTCTGAAGCAAAATCATTTCTATTGTATGCTCTCGTAAATAAAGATTTTCAGATTAGCAAAATATTTTTTTCTCTTCTTCTTTTTCTTTTTTTTTCTTCAATTAGGAAATTTACAGATTTGCGATTTCAAAACTCGAAATTCCAAAGAAGAGGAAAAAGAAAAATGCCTTGCTACGTCGGCAAAAACCAGCGGTGTTAGATGAAAATCATTTATTTGTTAACAGAGCGTACCATGTACATAGTTTTGCTCAAAAAATATCATACTGATCGATATGTGAAAATGTGAAATCACATAATTATTTTTTAAAATTTAATCATAATACTTATTATTGTAATGAAATGCTTCTTAAATAGAGTTATGACTCTTCAAACTTCATATCTCTGATGCACTCGTCCATATTTAATTGATTGTGTTCGTCTAATAAGATTATGTTAATCAAATGAAAAGAAAATTCATTACCATCATACTTTTAGAGCTATTTGCGACGTGTTTTTGATATTTCAAAAGCCTGCAAGGCTAATATTTAGCGATGTGACTACGTGTGTTGCCAATGATCTCTGCACTGATGCAAATGATATGATAGCCGCGTCACAATTTTAATAAAAAAAAAAGTTCTTGAAATTAAAAAAAAAAAAAAGAAAAATTCAAAAAAAGTTGGAATAATCTTTATTTATATAAGAAAGAACCTCAACTATAGGTTAAATTTAGTGACATACCTAACAAAAGGAGGTGTGAAATATACTTGTAGTCATAAATGAAATATACTTATATTACTAATTAAGGAAATTAAATAAATATATTATGGAATTTATATGGTAGCCAGCCATGAAACTTCATTGTGTGTGTGTGTAAAATAGTCAACACGCTACATGAGTACACGTATACATGTTTTCACTTGATTTTCATTAACATCATTTTACACTTACTCATATCCTGCCGGCCACCATTACAATATAGCAGCCATAGCCATATTCTGCTTTTTTCTGCTGACTTCTTTTCACTAACTTCTTCTATAAATTATTCTAACTTTCACAACTTTAAAATTATATATTATAAGTTTAAATTTTTAAAAATGCTAAAATTTAAGGAGTTAAAAATTAAAAAAAAAAAAAGTAGTACTACAATTTTAAAAAGGGTAATTAATTTATTAGTCTCTATATTTTGACAAAACACACTGTTTAGTCTCTATATTTTAAAAAACACATGGTAAGGTCTCTAATCTTTTTCTCAGTGAACTGTTTAGTCATTCTTAGATTTTTTACCGTTTATGACTTCGGAAATGACTAAATTACCCTTTACTATTTACCTTCAAACTTCAGAAGAGGAAATTCAATTTAAAAGAAGAAGCTATTTGTATGGAGAACAAGAAAAAGAACAGACATAATGCTTACGAATTTGAACGATTAAGAAGAAAATCAAGAAGAATAACACTCAAAGTTGATTTCAGATTCATTAGAGTTTAAAAGAAATGAAAATAAATAAAAAGAAGAACGCAAATCCAAATTGACTTACAGAATCTTCATGAGAATCTAACGGCATTGACTAAACAGTTCATCGAGAAAAATATTATAGACTTTACCGTGTGTTTTTGAAAATACAAGAACTAAACAATGTGTTTTGTTAAAATATATGGACTAATAAATTAATTACCCTTTTTAAAATTGTAAAAATTTAAAAGACTTTTTCAAAAAGAAAATAAAAATTGGAAGACTTAATTGGGAATAATTAAGTAGAAGAGCGGCAGATATAAATGGTAGTAATAATTGAGTAAGTTGAAACTGTGCCTATGGCGGCTGTAGCAATACCATGAAGCACAACTGTATATGTCTACACGTAAAAGTCACACTTGTTGTGTTTCATGCCATCTTCGGTCTTCTCATATTCTTAACAAATTATTACTCCATTTACTTTTTTATTTTTCTAACTTAACTCTAACTTCAGTTAAGAGTGTGCTACAATTAAACACAGAATTTCACTTTCAGTCCTTCATGTGTTCATGGGCCGGGCTCAGCCGGGTTTGGGCCGGACCCAACGGATTTTTATCTAAAAATGCTCAGCTCAAGCCCAGCCCAATATGTTGTTAATTTAGGCGGGTTCGGCAAGACTGTGCTTGGGTTCAAAAAATCAAATCACAAACTCAGCCCATGTAAGTCCATCTGCATAATTTTTAATAATAAAAAAGTTAAATTTATATTTAAAAATAAATATAAATATATAAGTTTATTAATTAATATCAATAGGCGGATTGGCCGGCTTGTGTTATTTTTATAAATTTCAAACCCGTCCAAAGAAGAGGCGGGCTTTAGCGTGTCCAAACCGGGCTAGACATAAAGATAAATTTTCATATTCAATCCCAACCCAATAGATATAGGTCGAGTGGATACCTGAACCCGTGAACATGTATATGAATCATGCGTAAAACTAAATATCTAAAGCGAAAATATTATCGGGCACTTGTAAATGATACATTATCTTTATAGCTAACTGATATACTAAGATATATAACAACTTCGTAAATTTTATACATCAAATTATGATATATTCAAATTTTTATACATTAAAGCCTTTTAGATTGATCAATGGGTGATTAAACTCTCTTAACTTCTTTTTAGTTTTATGCTTGTAAGTCGAGCTTTAAGCATTCTATGTTTCAGGGTATAGAAAACGAAAAATTGAAATCTCAAACACACGGGGCTCAAAAAGAAAAGTAACAATACAATATATATCCATATATTCTTGGATCTTCGCTTCGTGTTTCTTATTCTCAAGTTGTCATTTAATGATTAATACATCTTATAAATCATAATAAAAATTAACTAGAATAATAAAACAATTTAAATATAAATTTTTAAAAAATAGATTTACGCAGTGCCGGACGGCATCTGGACTGTAGTGAGCCTTTAGGCTGTAGTGAGTTTCAATGTTGTAGCAAAGGAACTCTGGATTGTTGCGAGCTCCAGGACTGTAGTAGAGGAACTCTGGTCGAGTTCTAAAGATGTAGCAAAAGAATTATGGGCGCCAGTGACATGCCTCTATGCGATCACGGAATGTTTCTAGGCAGTAACCATACGAGGCCCAACACTTGTACCTTTAGATCGGGTAGGCCCACTAGGGGAAATTTCCCTTCTGGTAACCTTTTTTCATTCAACATAATCCTTGACAATATTTCTTAAGTATATGAGGTTCACCGAGATTCTGATATCAACAATGATCCATCGGACATTAAAATTATTGATGGCAATGAGACCACTAAGGATTCATTGTGTGGTGTTAGTAAAGGTGGGTAAATTAAGATGGATTCTCTAGATGGGCCATTCAACTCGGTCCTCCACTCAGAACTCTCTTTATAAGTTGGTTGCCATTCATAAATAATCTAAATTTCTCTTTGATATCGCGACCATTTTGGTTAGTTGGAGGGAGGAGGGGTTGTTCCTTTTGATGGTGTGAGCCATCTTAGTGCGATCCAGATTTTAGCTTCGGGCCTTACTAAACCAATATTTATACTTCCCTAGATAAGTGCTTGCACTCGTCTATGGTGTGACAGTTCTTTTTGTGGAACTTCAGTATTTGTCTAGCCGGTGCTGACTATCAGGACTTCTCAAATCTATATGGTCGGTAGGATCTACTCAATCTGGTAGAAGGATCCTAATTTTGTGATACATGAGAGTCTTTAAAGTAGTGGACTTCTTTGCCTTGCAGTTTGACATTTTTTTTATCTCATGACGATCTCCTTAGCTCATCTCGTCTATCATGGTATGAGAGAGGTGTATCGTCTCGATGAGTATAGCAGTCCTTGCGTTTATTTGTTTGCTTTCCCTTATCCTCTTTGTCATGTTATATTTGGAGCTTTACTTTTTAGGTCTCTATGTAATATGCATGTCTTACTTTCATCGTAGCGGAAAAAACTTTGGCCAATCGCCATCAACACTTCAAAGGATCGGGGAGGTTCCATGTAGAGTTTTTGTTACAAGGGTTTGCAGTTCATCCCTTTTACCAGGGAATCATTAGTTACTTCTAACTTCATATGCTTAACTAAGGAGGAGGTGCGGTGGAATCAGGCCAAATAGGCCCTTAGAGGTTTCATCTGACACTGTTGGATGTCACTCAAATCCGAGCTTATCCTTCTCACTTTGATAACTCCTAAGAACCTGGCAACAAATATATCTTTAAATACATCAAAAGAGTCAATCGATTCTAGTTCCAATCCCATATACCATTCTTGAGACACCCCCACCAATGTGTTTGGAAATGCCTTGGATATGACATGATCTTCATTGGAGTATAAGTTGATCATGCTCATAAATGAGACACAATGTTTTTTTATATATTCTATGCTTGCGTAGGTAAGCAATTTGGGGGGTTTCTAGTTCGGAAGGAAGTCGAATTCAATAATCCGTTGAGCCAGTGGGGTTTTATTGGAGGTGACATGGCCACTGATGAATCCACCCAAGGCATTTTTGTCTAAGAACCTGTGAAAATTTGTTTCTCATATGTCATTATCTTCAACGAGTCTCCTGTTGGGGATCTTTAATGCTTGAGGAGTGCTCACAACTTTTGGTCCATCCATGGCTTGGACTCCCATGGGGAGTCAGTCACTATGTGGGACTGAATATGCACGCCCAAGGTCATATCGCCCCTACGAAGGTGGGTTATTGGCTTAGCGGAATTCATGTAGCTCCTGATTGATTGTCCTCCTAGATCACTCTTGGGCATCGTTCATCTAATGATCTATTTTGTTGGAGTATGATCAATTGGAGGGGTTCCTATCATGGCTTCTTTTGTATATATTTTTTTATAAGGAGACTAGTGTCTCGTTCTACGCTCACGGACCAAACGATGAGGTATCAATATTATTCCAAGATATTCAAATGGGCACTTCTATAGTGTTCCCTCAATGCACTTTGATGATTAATTTATTGACATGATAAAGAGACTTCAACATCTTTACTTGGTTTCCACGTAGTGGTATTTATAAGTTTTGGTTAAGGTGAAAAGGCCAAGATGTTCTTAGACCTGATACGTTATCATGGGATGGATCCTCGCATTCATATGCTTTATGAAAACTTTTTGGTTGCAAGTATGGTGTTTGGACTGAGTTTACGGGTTTAGATTGTCTTGGACCTTCACTGAAGTAAAATCCATGTGTCACGTCAATTTTAAATGAAGTACGAGTTAATTTGATATCTGAAGTTGATAAACATGTTCAGTTTAGCTCATATCAAAATTTAAGTATCAATTCAGTTATGAAGTTGTCAATATTTGATATTTTAGTCCAAATACAATCAATTTTAATACCTAAAAATTTATCGAATTTAATCTAATTTGTCAAATATTATCAATTCCAAAATCGAATTGATACTCAAATCTTGATTTAGACTAAATTGAATATATCTACTAACTTTATGCGTCAAATTAACCCATAATTCAATTTTTTTTTTTTTGAAAAAAAAAAACATAGTATATTAAATTATATTTTAAATAAAAAGATTATGCATTATTTTTTAAGAGAAAAGATTATGCATTATTAATGTAAACGTGTCTCTTTTTGGTAGTATCTATTTGTTAATTGGCCATATCTTTTCTAGTAATATAATATTCAAGTATCTTAATTATCATTATTAATTCATAACAGCCATACAATGTACGTCTACAATCTTTAATTTTGTTTATGCCGTCAGTCCACTCTGAAAACGTATTCTAATATTATTAATTAAAAAATTAATATTTTTGGAATATATGCATGGGAAGAAATAAATGTCTATTTAGAAATTAAGCAAGTATTTTTACTGAAATAGTATAATTTATTTAATTATATATATAATTGAGTTTTTTTTCCTAATAGTTTGATACATCAAAGCATGTCAATTTCGACGCGTGGACTTTTTGGATGATATAATATAAATATATAATAATTATATAAATATATATATATATAAATATATAATATTGTGAAATCTAATAAGACAGAATTAAAATATTCTTGTGGAAGCAGCTTCGAATCATGAGATCAATTATATATATATTTTTTTTGAAACAAGATCAATTATACTTAATTTACAAAAAATCACAAAATTATCTTATTATAGATAGCTAATTAAAATTAAGATTAGATGTAATCAACTCTGGTTGGTTGTTTAAGGAGTGGTGGAATGGAACCCGCCCGACAAGTAGCAATGGTCACATCAACTTTAATAACCAAATGAATTTGGTCATTAGCTGTTAGATATAGGCTTATTAAATTTATACCTTAAGATGCTAATAAATCTAGATCTAACAGTGAAATGGTTATTAAAATTCATGTAATCAAAATCGTAGAGCAAGAATTACAAAATTGACATTTCCTGTTGTGATTATTTGTAGCTTAAGACTTAAATATATAATGGGCAAATGAAGTTTTGAATAACAAGTGATATCGGGCAAATATAACTTTGACAAGTGGGATCGCATAAACCTGAATCTATTCACAAAAGATAGAATATGTAGCGTCTTCTCAGCTAAATATAGCAAAATGACTGCGTACTAGAAGCTTGATTCGGAAACTCGCTAGACCCAGTCAAGGATCCAGCCATTGTCATAATCACACATGATCCTGGAAATTACATACCAAGTGGCTTTGAGGGATATCAGACCTCATTGTTTTGGCTCACTCTCTCCTATCAACATGAGATATGTGGTCCACCTTGCTTCACAATCTGTAATCATCTTCTATAGTTCCAAATCAGTATAAATAGAGTAAACTCAGCTCGAGGTAACAAATCCATTTGTTTTTATATTAAGCTTATACTACAACTTTGTTTGTTGATTATGATCATCCTCTAGTACTTTCCACAAACTGCTTGGGTATCAGAGCAGGTTCGTCGTACAAACGGCCCCTTTTTGACATTGCTTCTGTGTAGTTGCAGGTTGACGTATGGAATTTTAGGATTCAACCACATCAACAAGTAACATGTGATTATATTTTACATTATAAGATCTTTTCCAACGGTATATTTTAAGCTCAGAAAGAATAAATAAAAAATAAAAAATTAATACTCAAAGTAAGCCACTTAAAATGATTTTGTTGAGGGGAAATGCACCTTGTCCATTTCTATGGTTTATATACCAAGGCCTTTTACAAGGTGCAAAGTAATAACCAACTAGAAGACTCTCTCGTGCGCAGAATGGTGTAAATCAAACCCCAATGGGTTTAGAGGTACACCCACATGTCATGGGCTAATTGAGATGGCCCTCTCTGGCCAACCTCCTTTTCGCCCTGTTCGTAATCTTTTCCTCTCAAGAGCCAAGATTCTTTTTTAAATTATGAAATAGTTACTGGTATATTTGTGAAAGAAAACAAAATCAGGACAAGTGAACATATAACTAGCAATTGAATCTATTTATAACATTGTGGCATATGGAAGATTAGTGCAATCAGACCTTAATCCAGAGCAGCAGAAATCCATGGACGACCTTTGGGGCAGAAAACATTAGAGTTGAAGTTGTGGCTCTTATTTATGGTGATGCAAAACTAACGTACTTAGTTAAAGACGGAATGGTCGTTATTAGAAAGATTTGGGTCAGTTATAGAGTGGCCAAAAAATCTACATGTTATGGAACTTGTTAAGGAAAGGAGATCGGTTAAAACTGTGGTAATGTTTGATTATATATTTAATTGCTTGAGCTTCCACGTCATTTTATTTTTGTCAAATTGTATAAGATATTTTTTAGTTTTAATTTAATGTTTGTAATGCATTCAAATACATACAGGACAACATTAAGGCAGTGGCAAAATGTGCGAAAATAAAGAAGGAACAACTTACCCATATGATGATGCAAATAAAATTTAGAAAATCTACCGGTCAATCAACCACGCCAACTGTTGAGATTGTGCAATTGGCCAATAATAGCTTATGCGATGGAGACAATATCATGACTACTTTTAGACCTGAGCTATTTGGCCATCCAATAAAAGCAGCAATTTTTTACAATGACATCTATGCAATGGCACATATGCATGAGCTTAGAGGTAGCACCATTGTGTTTTACATGAGGTAAATTTATATTACTACACGAATATCATGATTAGTATGTGTTTTCTCATGCCATCTTGATAGGCGCTTCACCAACCTCGACAGTACCTTCACCTTTTTCTCCTTCACCACCAACAGGGTTTTCTGCAACCACTACCCCTTGCGCAACCTCCTCCTCAACCGGGGCATTTATCCATCTGATATTTTCAGTAGACATAGACACGCTAGATATATACTGAAGCATCTGATTCTATTTGTTGAACGGATCGAACGGCGATAGGACAATTGGAACATCACTGTAAACCCGTTCGAGAGGAAGCAACTCGAATTCATACTCAAGGCCGTCGAAGTTAGCGAGCATCCTTTAGAACTCATCTCCGCTGCACACAAAATGAGTAAGAAAAAATCAGCATCGTACAACACATACATTTAGAATGCAAAGACAAAAATAAAGAACTCATGCCTCCTTTCGGATAGCTCACCACGAATAGCCACATTCACAATGATTGACCACTAGAGTGGCTTCAGGGATCATTTCCGGCACAAGACGAGAATCGGGCGAAACAGCCATCCCAAAGTCTCACTTCCTTATTATTAAATATCCTAGAAAAAAAAGTTCAGACTTTATAGGTAATTACTTTGTTATTTATGTAATAAAACTTAAAATGGTGTGTTTTTATTTAATGCTTTGAAATGGTATGATTTTGGCAGTCAAATTAGAAACACAACTAATTAATAGGGCCTTAATTGCTTTTTTAATTCAAAGTGTTAAAATCATTACCTCTCACACACATATTAGTCAATTGAATTGAAACTATACTATTTTGACGTTTCAGAAGGAAATGATAAATGATGTTGCTAATTTGCTAGCATTACCCACTAAAAATATTTTATAAAAAAACAATTAATTTCCTTTCTGCTTTTCATATTGAGTGAAATATGAAATTCATTGATGGCATTCCTTGACTTTCCACCACTTTCCCTTTGTCTATTCTTATAATTAAAGTTGCTACATCTTTTTTATTTTATTAAAAAAAATAGAGATATTTTTCACTTTTTTATTAAGATTTATTTGTATAAGTATGGTAATATTATAAATTTGGAATTGGATTGGAAATTTTGTTAGTATAACTTAGAAACTAAATTTTACTCACCTCATCTCATAAACATACCCTTCTATTGCATCTATATTTATTACTCCCTCCGTTTTACAATTATTCACGTTTAAATAAAGAATTTATGTTTTTATCACACTTAACATTTTAACATTACCTAGAATCATTAATGATTTTTTTTAATCTAATTTACATTTTATAATGATTTTATATTGTTGTATTAGCTGGGTGTTGTTAAACCCAGCCTAATTTCTCACCCCTACCCCCATGAAATGACCAAACTATCCTTATTAGTTTTGTTCACATGCCCCAGCACGTGGTATTTTTTTTTCAATTTTAAATTTTTTTTTTTGGTAGACAAAAGAAAGAAAACAACAAAGCACAACTTAACCTGGGATCAGCCTAGAAAAGCTGACCTCGACCCTATCTTCAAGAAGAAGAGAAGAAAGAAAAGAAGGAGGACTAGAAAGAGTGGTAACTCCCAGCATCCCCTCATGTCCAGCAGCAGCCAGGCGATCAGCAATTCGGTTTTGCTCTCTGTAGATATGTCTGAAATCAACAGACTCAAAGACGGAAACAAGCCTCCTAATGGCTTTAATGAGGTTTTGGCTATTCAGACAAATAGCATGATTATCGGAGATCATATCAATGGCCTCCTTATTGTCAGACTCCACAGAGAGCCTCTTGACACCCAGACTCCTGGAAAGCTTGATACCAGAGAGGATACCCCACAGCTCAGCTGAAAAAGACGAGCCCATACACAGGTTATGAGTGAAACCAGACAACCAAGCTCCCCCTCCATCCCTCAAAACCCCTCCAGCCGCGATTCTCCCACTAATGAGACAAGAACCATCCGTATTAAGCTTCACCACCCCATCCTTAGGCCTAACCCAACCGACAAGATAAACCTCTTTCTTCTGAGTAGCTCTAGCCAGGGAATCCCCTTTAAAACTATCAATAACAGAAAGGAGCTTTTTTGAGAAAAACTCAGATAAGTTATAATTAAGAACCTTCCTCTCACCAAAGATTTCCTCATTCCTCCACTTCCAAATTTGGTGGCAAATAATAGCAAAGATAATATCCCCATGCTCCAAATTGGCCAGTAACTTCCCACTCACCCCAAAGTAGAACCAGTCAGTCTCAGGATGGGCAAGGAAGGAAGGAAGAATGTGAGGAGGGAGAACTTTCTTCCAAACCTCAATACTCTTAGAGCAATCCCTAATAGCATGGCAAAGGGTTTCAATATGGCCTGTACACCTACTGCAGGCACCTGAGACCGCCAGATGCCTTCTGTGTCTATCAGCATTGGTAAGCAACCTATCCTTCACTCCCAGCCAAAGGAAGCTCCTAATTCTGTAAGGGATCTTCAGGGCCCAAATGGATTTCCAAGAAATCAAGGGATGAACAGACCCATTACTGGAGAAGGCTTCAAAGGCAGATTTGCATGAATAAATGCCATTATTGGACAGGGCCCAACAATGTCTATCCATGTCTTCCTCTTGAGTGCTTATCTTGACTCCCCTGATTTTAAGGAGAATCTCCAGGCTAAAGAATGACTCAAACATAGGCCACATCCAGTCCCCATCAGAGTCAACCACGTCGGCAATCCTCCAATTATGGATACTGGAAGGCGGGGGGGAGCAACAGACTTCCATAAGAGGTCTATCCCCAATCCAGGTGTCAAACCAAAAGCTAATGGATTTACCATTTCCCACTTCCAGACCAACGCCTGAGCAGAACTCGGCAAAGACAGCGCTAAGCCCTTTCCAAGTAAACGAGCAATTAACCACTCTTTCTTTCGGTCCTCCAAAAATCTTATCCTTTCTGTATTTACCATAGAGCAATCGCACCCAAAGAGAAGAGGGGCACTGCCACATACGCCAGAGGAGCTTCATCAATAAGACTTTATTGTTATCCTTAGCCTGTCTAATACCGAGACCACCCATGGTCTTAGGCTGGCACACCTCCTTCCAGAGAACCAGGTGGATCTTCCTACCTTCTCTAGACTCACCCCAAAGGAAGCGGCGGTTAATCTTGTCCAGATCATTGAGAACCGGCTCAGGCAATTTACAGGCTTGCATGATATGATTGGGAGCCGCGCAATTGACAGATTGAACTAAGGTAACACGACCAGCCAAGGAGAGAGAATTGGCTTTCCAACTAGCACATAACCCATTAGTTCTATCCAGAGTCTCTTTAAAGGAAGCTTTGGACACTCTGTCACTGTGGAGCGGAACCCCCAAATACTTACCCAAGGAGTGAGTAAGGGGAATACTAGACAAATCACGGAGCCTTTTGCAAACACTCCTATCCATATTCTTAGAACAGAGCATCCGAGACTTATGGATGTTAATCTTCTGGCCCGAGGCAGCACATAAACTATCAAGAATATTCATGATGACACTAATTTGCTCTTCATTCCCTTCCACAAAAAGCATCACATCGTCTGTGAAAAACAAGTGGGAAATAGGAGGGCAAAACTTATTAATAGACACAGGATGGAGGGTCCCATTATCCACTGCCTCTTGAATAAGGAGGGCCAGCCTCTCCATAGCTATAACAAAAAGAAAGGGGCTCATAGGATCTCCTTGCCGAATACCCCTAGAAGGAGAGAACTCCTCAGACATATCTCCATTAATCAGGACTTGGAAGACCGGAGAAGAGATACAATCTTCAATCAGCCTTCTCCAGTTATCAGGAATGCCAACTCTATTTAAGCTATCCATAAGAAAACTCCAATTCAAGCGGTCATACGCTTTCTCCAGGTCAAGCTTAAGAGCCACAATCGCTTTCCTACCTTTTCTCACCTTCATAGAATGAACCATCTCCTGGGCGATAACCACACTATCCATCATTTGCCTGCCAGGGACAAAGCTACCCTGGTTCTGGCTAATAATCCCAGGAAGGATAATCCGGAGTCTATTGGCTATAATCTTAGTAACAGCTTTATAAATAACATTACAGAGACTGATTGGCCGCATTTGCAAAAAAGAAGAAGGTTTCTCAACTTTAGGGATCAGAACCAGGAGGGTTTTATTAACCAGACTGATGTCAATGGAACCCCCAAACACTCCTAGGACAAAGTTGTAAACGCCTTCCTTGATCGTATCCTAGTGTTTATGGTAAAAACTCGCAAGAATACCATCGATCCCAGGAGCTTTAGTAGCTCCAATACTGGAAAAGGCGAGATCAATCTCTTTCAGGCTAATAGGACGAAAAGCTTCTTCCCTAACATCCTCCTCTAACCTTGGAAAGGGAATCCCAGAATGGTCTCTATTCAGATCCACCTTTTCAGCTTCAAAGAGGTTTTTATAGAAATCGAGAGCAAGGCGGCGAATGATTTCCTCCTCATAAATCCAATCTCCCTTGGAATCTTTAATAGCGTCGATTCGATTTCTCTTCCTCCTGATAATAGTAGAAAGATGGAAAAATCTAGTATTACGGTCGCCATCCTTAATCCAAGCTTTTCTAGACTTCTGGAACCAGAGGAGCTCCTCCTGTCTGAGCACCGCTTCCAACTCATTCTAGAGAGATCTAAGCTGACAGCTCAGACTGTGCTCGAAACGAACCTCCAAACAGCGCTGAATCCCTTCCATCCTACTTAACAGATTATTTTTCCTCCGGATAATATGGCCAAAGATGTTTTTATTCCATCTTTCCACCTTCCTTTTGAACTCCTCCGCTGCCAGAAGAGCATCAGAATGGGGTTGCCAATTATCTTTAACAAAGTTCCCAAACCCAGGATGGGCATCCCAAGCAATGAGGTACCTAAAAGGTCTATTCCCTTTCAGCCTATTACTCTTCACCATTCTAACCAGGGTAGGACAGTGATCAGAATGCCGGAAGGGAAGATTCAGCACGTTTAAATCAGGAAATCTATAGAGAGCAGCCACATTCACATAAGCTTTATCCAATCTAACAAACACACTATTCCTTCTCCAACTGAACTTATGACCAGCGGCTCCCAAATCAGACAGCCCGCATAAATCCATATTTTGCTTATGATTAAGGCACCGGTTAACATAATGATTACCCCCCCCCTCCCTCTTTTTGATCACTCATGAGAGCAATATCATTAAAGTCACCAGCAACTATCCAAGCATCCACCATGCTAGTGCTGATAGTATACAAAAGCTCCCAGAGACGTTTACGGTTAGAAAGAACCGGATCAGCATAAACAAAAGTCACATAGAAGGGATTATTACCTGGATAACAAACCTTACTATGGATGCATTGTTTATCCAGATTAATAATATCAATTCTAATCCGATTTGGCTTCCAAAAAAGCCAAATCCCCCCAGCCCGACCAGTAGCCTCTGATCTGATACAACTCCAAGACTTAAATTTACTCACCACCTCATCAGCCTTGACCCCACTAACCTTGGTTTCGAGTAGGGCAAAACAAGAGGGATTAAACTGCTTGATAAGATCGTTAACATGAATGTGGGTAGCCTTACTAGCCGCACCCCTAACATTCCAAACGCAAAAATCCATCAGAAAAGAGGATACTGATCAAGACCCAAACCTTAAGCAAGGTATTTGTTAGGGGCTCCTGAGAGCCTAGAGGAGGTCCCCGCAGGTCCCCTCTTATCCCAAGACCCCAAAGAATTCTGGCTCTTTTTAGGGTTAGCATTAGGTTTCTTCAATTTCATCTTGTTAACTCCCATAGCTTTCAAAGAAGGACAATCCACAGGAGTTTTAGAAGTATTGACTTTATTGGTTGTTGCTCCACCTCTAGGGCCAATGACCAGGGAGTTTACCTTAGTAGTAGCTTTAGGATCGAAAAGAGGGTTGATAGATTCACCCAGGATGGAGTCATGCTCGGCAGATTCCAGGCCCGGCATACTTAACTCCAAATGCTCATTAGATAAAGCATTATCCTGACTCACATCCAGAGCCAGGACACCAAATCTCGACCCTGATCCGGAAGTAGAAGCAACCTCAGCACCAGACCTGGAATCAGGGGGCCTAACCTTGATTTCAGGATTAATCTGTATAGAGTACAACTTCTTACTGATGTCAGAGCTCTGGTTACGAACAGTAGCAACATGAGGCTTACGTCTAGCCATCCTTTTGGCCAGCATCCAAGGGCCAAAATTCTTTTCTTCAATCTGAGGCTCAGCTCTACCTATGATAGGCACCACCACCTCATCAACCGCCTTCCATTTCCTAGGGCATCCCTCAAAGGTATGACCAAACATACCACACTCAAAACAAATATTGTGAATCCCTTCATATTCAATATGAAAGACTTTATTTCGAACGTTGAATTTGGACAGAAGAGGCTTAGCCAAATCAATATCTATACAAACCCTGGCAAACTTGCCTCTTTCTGCCCCAACAGTAGTTTTATCAATATGGTGGACTTTCCCAACTAGACCACCAATTTTATTCAGGAATCTTTCATTATAATACTCTAAGGGAAGACCTGGGAATCTAACCCAGGTTAGGATCCTGTTAACCGAACAGTCATGAGGGTCGAAGTTTGGAACCCAAGGTCTCAAGGCCAACACATGATTGGATATGATATAAGGGCCACCATTGACAATTCTATTATAATCCTCAGCCTTTGTGAATTTGATGACATAAAAGTCATTTTCCAGGTCAGTAATGGTGACCTTCCCTTTACCTGCCCATTGGGCTTGAATCCTCTGAGCAAAATATTTAAAGCTTATTCTTTTTCCAAGAACCGTGACAATTAAAGACAGTTTCCATTTTGATCTTAAGACACATTTGTCTTTAGAAGAAAGACGGATCACCGGACATAGCGGGTCATCTTGCTCCCCTTCCTCCTCAGTATCCGAGTCAGAAAAATCCACCTCAGAAACATCCTCGCTACTGACATCTTCCACCATGGGATCTTCCTCACTCACACCTAAAACTTTGCCTCTCCAGGATGACTTCCCAAGACCGATCCTATCAGAAGGATTATCCCCTGAAGCCACCGAATCCACCGGTTTCCCTCCTCCTTTCCCAAACTCACCAAATACTAAATCTGATGCGCTCTCCCCTGCTCTCAACGTAGCCTGAGCGGCAACAATGGCCTTCGCGGTCTGCGCAGCCTGCGCGGCCAACGCAGCCTGCGCGGCCATCGTGGCTTGTGAAAAACTCCCGGCCTGCCCTTTCAGCGGGGGTTTAGCGGCAACCCCTCCACGCGCACCATCCATAGGCCGCGGCTCCCCCGACTCATCCCCGGGCTTCCTCTCCAGCTCCACCAAAATGGAACACGGAGCGCCCTGGGCCCCGGGATCACCTCCTCCAACCCCTAAGACATCTAGGGACGCCGCCGGATCCGCTCTACTCCACTCCCATCCGAGCCCGTCCCTTACCTGTTCCGCCTTAGCACCGCCGCCCCCATCTAAAGGCGTCGTCGGATCCAGAACAGCCGGCCGCCCTCTTTCCCTACTCCGATCCCTTTCCCTCTCACCACTCCCTCGCCTCGCAACCGGCAAGGAAGCCGAACCCCCATCGCCCTCCGCCCCCTCCCCTTCCGGCACCGGATCCACAACCCTAGCCCTCCCCGCCGTCTGATCCCCGAACCCCTGACCAGATCGGCCGCCATCTCCCAAAGCACTCAAAACCCTAGATCTCGCTTTCTCCTTCTCTTTCGCCATCTTATATTCCTTTTTCAATTTTAAATTTTAATTATTATTATTCTAAAAAATTATAATTATTCTAAAAAATTCTAAATATTATAATTATTAATATTATAATTTGAATTATAATTATTAACATTATAATTAAATAATGTGAGCCGTGATGTTCACATTCCCACGTGTGAATTTTTTTTTCCAATTTTCCAATTTAATTATTATTATTCTAAACAATTATAAATATTATAATTATTCTAAAAAAATTTAAATATTATAATAAATAATATACATTAAGTATCAAACATGCGTTAAAATGTGTTAAAAACAATAAGTTCTAAAGAATTCTAAATATTAACAAATTACAACAAGTCAATTCGTCTGGTTCCATTCCTCAATGAATCGATGTGTGATAGATTTAAGAAAGACTGATCACATGCTCACGTGTGAATTTATTTTTCCAATTTTATATTTTAATTATTATTATTCCATGGAACCAGACGAATTGACTTGTTGTAATTTTTTAATATTTAGAATTGTTTAGAACTTATTGTTTTTAGGGTTAAGGTGCAAAAATACTCTTAACGTTTTAGTTCAGGAGCAATTTTACCCCTAACGTCTAAAATGGTATAATTTTATCCCTAATGTTGGAAGCCAATAGCAATTTTACCAGTATTTTATCAAACTATTTTCTCTGTCATGAATCTTGTCATCTACACTTCACACATGCGTTATTTTATCAGTAACAAATCACAAACATATGTTGGGATGTGAAAAAATAAAAGAAAAAAATATTAAAAATATACTGTCTTTTGTACGAATTAAAGTAAAAAATTTAAAAAATTCACCGAATTTATAAATATTAATCTCCAAATAATATTTAAAATTTGTTAGAATAATTATAGTATTTATAATTGTTTAGAATAATAATAATTAAAATGTAAAATTAGAAAAAAAAAGTATCCCTAATGTTGGAAGTCAAGAGCAATTTTACCCCTAACGTTGATAAATTGGGTCAATTTGAGAAATAATTCATCAAACTATTTTCTCGGTCATGAATCTTGTCATCTACACTACACACATGCGTTATTTTATCAGTAACAAATCACAAACATATGTTAGGATGTGAAAGAAAT
Source organism: Euphorbia lathyris (assembly GCF_963576675.1). Lineage (NCBI taxonomy): Eukaryota > Viridiplantae > Streptophyta > Magnoliopsida > Malpighiales > Euphorbiaceae > Euphorbia > Euphorbia lathyris. Next base: position 67,103,847 of record NC_088915.1, read on the forward strand.
AAGAAAAAAATATTAAAAATATACTGTCTTTTGTACGAATTAGAGTAAAAAATTTAAAAAATTCACCGAATTTATAAATATTAATCTCAAAATAATATTTACAATTTGTTAGAATAATTATAGTATTTATAATTATTTAGAATAATAATAAATAAAATGTAAAATTAGAAAAAAAAATTCTCACGTAGGCATGTGAAGAATATGCCTCCACCACAGGTGGGGCGTATGAACATCACGCCCCACCATAGGTGGAGGCGTGATGTTCATATGCCTCCACCTGTGGTGGAGGCATATTCTTCACATGCCCGACACCAAAAATTTGATTTTTAAAAAATCATTCGATTTTACTTATAACAATCGTAAATAAAACATATTTTTGAACAAAATTATGTATCATTAGTCATTTCCCATGTTTTTTCTTTACCAAATTAGTCCGGATTAGATTTTGGAGAGTTTTGTGTTTTTGAGAGGATTTGAAAATTTGAGAAGATGAGTGAATTTGTTGAAAGGGCAATTTCGTCTTTTCATGGGGCTAGGGGTGGGAAATGGTGGCTAGGTTTAGTAATCCACTTTCCTTAATTAAACAGGGTAAAAAAATTATTTTTTATAAAATTATATCATTAAATTCAATTTTTAATTTGCGTATTTTTCTTAAATATCAAATATTAAGTAACCGAAAGAACAAAAAACGCGATGTTGAAAAACGGAAACCCACGATATCTGCGATTGGCGATAACCACACATGTGACCTCCGATAACCGCACCATCGCCGCCGCGTCTGTTTGACCAACGACGTCGAAGCCGCCCTTCTCTCCGCCACCGCCAGTGTCGTGGGAGCTTACCTGTCCCTCCGGCGTCGTGGGGTGTCTTGTGAGCGGTTGATTTTGCATCTCTTGTGCGAGCTTTGGGGTTTTCTTGCCGCGAGTCCGCCTCTGCTTCCCTTTTTCGGTGCCGACTATAATCGGACCTTTGCTGTTCTCTGCCGTCGGGCCCGGGCTGTTTGGCTCTCCCCTTGGACTGTCATCGTTTCTCCTTCGCGGACTCAACGCTACCATTACGGTAGTCGGTTAGTAATTCCTATCTCCCGTTCTTTGTTCCCCTGTTTTGGCTTGCCTGTCTTCTTGTTTTGCCTTGGTAGCATTGGCTTTGTGGATTGCTTTGGTTGGGAGTTGTGTTTTGGTTTGGCTGTTTATGTGTGAATGGGCTCTGATATTGGGTATTGCATTGCTCTCTTGATCTTCTCTGCTTCTGGCTTGGCATTCTTCCTGTTTTTCTTGGGCTTCCCTGCTATCTGGGGTTTGTAGTTCAGGTTGGGTGCATTGGATCTTTGCTTGGGAGATTGTGGTTGAATTGGTTGTGTGTGGCTTTTTGTTGGCTATTGTCTTAACTGTCTGATATAATCTATTTCTTGGTTCCTATGGCTGGAGTGGAGAATTCCTTAAGCAATCTGTCCCTGTCGGACGGAGAGGAGGAAGCTTTAGACCTTAGTGGACCATCCTCTAACCCTATTGCTAAAAATGGAGGCCTAACCCTGATTGGTCGCTTCCTCACAGAGTGCACCATCAATACTGTAGCCATGAAGGCTAGGATCGCCACGATTTGGAGACCTGGTAGGGGAGTGGCTATATCAGAGCTGTCAAATAATAAATATGTTTTTGAATTCTACCATGCTATTGATTTGGCCCGAGTAGTGGAACGGGGCCCTTTGTCTTTTGATAATCACTTGCTCGTCATTTCTCTCTGGAAAGATGAACCGTCACCTGACTTAGTTGATCTGTTTATTGCTGATTTTTGGGTTCAGATTTATGACTTGCCTATTGGGTCTATGTCAGAGGGGGTGGGTAGACAGATTGGGGACTTTATTGGTAAATTCCAGGCTTATGATATCAATAATAACACTGGTTTACGTAGACAATTTATGAGGCTAAGAGTCTCCATTGATGTGAGGAAACCGTTGAAAAGGATGAAGAAAATCCGAAAGGGGAAGGAAGAATGGGCTTATATCTCGTTCAAATATGAGGGATTGGGATCGTTCTGCTATATATGTGGGTTGTTGGGACATACTGACAGATTTTGTGACAAAATCTTTACCTTGAAAACTTGAGGAGATCACTAGGGAGTGGGGGAACTGGCTGAAGGCCCTTGTACGTAGGGGTGGGGATGTGTTGAGTGTGAAGTGGCTGAGAGAGCCAGGTAGTCAGGCTATGACTTTCAATTCTGGGGGTGGGCCTACTTTGGAGAACACTGGTAAAGCCCTAAAAGTAGGACAGTCGAGTGGGGGTAAGGAAGCCGGGAAGGAGAATGTCCCTGGGGGACAGGAGGGGGCAAAGCTGAAGGGTAAAATGGTAGCAGGAAAGGGGAACCCAATTATACAGCCAGTGCAGGAGGGGGAGATAGTGAATATGGTTGTGGATAGTGATGATGAGGGACTTGAATTGGCGGATGATCGCAAGCGTAGGCGCGCAGGCCCGGATTCGATATCAGTCCAGGCTATTGTGAATAAGCTGCAGGGGAATGGGTCTGATTAGGTTCTTAATACTCCGAAGAGGACAATTTCTATGAGCCAAGTAGATTCTTCTTCTTCTAATGATACAGAAACGGCGCGGTCTGCGGAGCAGGCCCGACGAGGATTATGAATTGCCTAAGCTGGAACTGTCGGGGGTTGGGTAACACCCGGGCAGTTCAGTCTCTCGATGAGCTTGTTAAGACAAGTAAGCCGGATTTGGTCTTCCTGATTGAAACTTTGGTTACTAATTACTGTATTGATGGTCTTCCGGATTTGGTCTTCCGGATTTGGCTTTGAAGGTTCGTTTGCAGTTGATTGTAGGGGTAGGAGTGGGGGTATTGCCCTACTTTGGAGGAAGTCTGATATGGCTTCGGTGGTTTCTTTCTCTGATCACCATATTGAAGTTCAGATGCAGGACACTGAGAAGGGGGATTGGAGGTTGGTAGGCTTCTATGGACATTCTAACCGAGCCAATCATGTGTGGTCCTGGAGTCTCTTGACTCAATTCTGTTCCTGCTCGATTCTCCCTTTACTGGTTATTGGGGATTTTAACTGCATTCTTTCTGATTCAGAAAAGGTTGGGGGCCCAGGCTACCCTCAAGGGTTGATGCGCCGGTTCCAGGAGGCGGTGGAAGAGAATCTTTTAATTGATCTCCCTACACAGGGCAGTCAATTTACGTGGGAGAGGAGTCGGGGTTCTAGACTGTGGGTCAGGGAGAGGTTGGATAGGGCTATGGTCACTAGTGCATAGGCGGACAAATTCCCAACACATCGGCTCCGTACTCTGATCTCAGCTTATTCTGATCATGCACCCATCTTTTTAGAGTTCGATAACCCGGTTAGTAATGTGAGGCGCAGTCATTTTCGCTTTGAACAAGAGTGGCTTTTAGATCCTGAGTTTAAGGTGTTGGTGAGGACTTGTTGGCTAAGTAGTAGCTGCCATAACCTTGCTGCAAAGCTGGCTGCCTGTGCCAGCAGCATGAAACAATGGGGAAAGAAGTATCGGCTGAGGTTTAGAAAGAAAATTGAGGGATGCAAGAAGAAGTTGGATAGGCTTGTGGATAGCAGTGCTCCGGCTGATGTGGTCAGTTTCCTGCAGGCCAAGAGTGAGCTGAATTCCCTACTTGATTCTGAAGCTATACATTGGCAACAAAGGGCTAAGAATTTCTGGCTACAGGAGGGGGACCAAAATACTAAGTTTTTCCATGCTTGTGTCAAAGCTAGAAAGCAGAGAAACACCATTCGCCACCTTAAGGATGGGAACGGCCTGATAGTAGAAGGAGTATATGATATGGGGATTATTGCCAAAGCTTATTTCTCTGATCTGTTTGCTGGTCCTACTAGCCCATGCTATGATGCTGTGGATACCCTTGTCCCTCTTGTTACGCCTGAAATGCAGGCTGACATGTGCTCCCCTTTTACTTTTGAAGAATTCAAAACTGCCATGTTTCAAATGCACCCTGATAAATCCCCTGGTCCTGATGGGTTAAATCCGGGTTTCTTTCAACATTTTTGGGACCTCATTGGTCCCGAGATTGTTAATGCATGTAAGGGTTATTTGGCCCGCAAGGAATTTTCTCCACATCTAAATGACACAATAATTGTCCTTATCCCCAAAATTGATAGGCCTGAATGTATGAAGGATTTTCTCCATATTTCCTTGTGCAATGTGCTTTATAAATTGATAGCTAAGGTCCTAGCCAATAGGCTCAAGATTGTGTTACCTTTCTTGGTATCTGAGTCTCAATCAGCTTTTGTCCTTGGTAGGTCGATCTCTGACAGCATTATGGTGGCCTTTGAGTCTTTACACTTTATGAAGAGAAAGAATAGGGGTAGAATTGGTGAGGTGGCTTTAAAATTGGATATTAGCAAGGCCTATGATAGGGTTGATTGGACCTTCCTGAGACTTGTTATGCAAAAATTAGGCTTTCCTGGGCTGTGGATTGATTGGATCATGTTATGCATTTCTACCGTGGAGTACTCTGTGTCGATTAATGGTACATTTGTGGGCCCGATTAACCCTGGCAGGGGCCTGAGACAAGGCGATCCTCTGTCGTCGTACCTATTTATACTGTGTGCCGAAGTCTTATCTAGCCTGATTACAAGGGCAGCGAATGAGGGTTCCCTCCATGGGTGCCTCATTGCTAGGGGTGCACCAACTATTACACACTTGTTTTTTGCAGATGACAGCTTCTTGTTCTTCAGGGCTTCTATGGATGAGTGTAACAAAATTGGGATGATTCTATCTGAGTATGAGGCAGCTTCTGGTCAGGCTATCAACCTGCAAAAATCTGGAATTTTCTTTAGTCCGAATGTTGGTCTGGAACTGCGAAATGAGGTATGTAACTCTCTTCAGGTCTTTCATCCTCTGGATACTGGTCGCTATTTGGGTCTCCCTTCACTAATTGGGAAGTCCAAAGTGGCAATTTTTAGTTTCCTCAAAGATAGACTCAGGAAGAGGTTGAGTGCGTGGTCTTTTAGATTCCTTTCTGCTGCGGGTAAGGAAGTGCTAATTAAGGCAGTTGCTCAGGCTCTGCCAACTTTTTGTATGAGTGTCTTTAAACTGCCTAAATCCCTTTGCCTGGATTTGGAGAAGATAATGAATTCATTTTGGTGGGGTATGAAACCAGGGGGTAGGAGATCGATTCATTGGCAGAGTTGGGACAGGCTTAGCAGGGATAAGAAAGAGGGAGGTTTGGGTTTTAGGAGCCTCCAAAAAGTCAATCTTGCCTTATTAGGCAAACAGGCCTGGAAGTTGATGGTTACTCCAAATTCTTTAGTGGGTAGAATGTTCAAAGCTAAATATTTCCCTAGAGAGCCTTTTCTTTCCTCCAAATTGGGCAATAATCCTAGTTTTGTTTGGGGGAGTGTTTGGAGAGCCATTGAGGTATTGAGACTGGGAGTTAGATGGAGAATTGGGGATGGTAAGTCAATTTATGTGTGGAAAGACCCATGGGTGAATACTGTGGCACCTTTTAGGACCCAGGGTGATGTTGTTATGCAGCAGGATGATACAAACGTGGCTGACCTGTTTATTCAAGGTAGGAAAATCTGGGATAGAGGGAAGGTGGAAGAGTTGTTGACCGAGGCATATGCCAGAATTGTGTGTAGGATGGTATTACTTTCTTAATCCATGCTATATAAAAAAAATTGGCTTAATACATACCCAGCCCCCTAAAGTTGTCCATTTTATTCATTTAACCCCCTCAACTTAAGGGACATCCTTTTAACCCCCTAAACTCTAAAAAAACGCTACTTTTAACCCCATATTTTAGACTGTCGAGATATAATGTTGTCCGTGTGTATCACGCGCGTGACACGTGTGTATCCCGAATTACCCAGCCCCCTAAAGTTGTCCATTTTGTTCATTTAACCCCCTCACCTCACGGGACAACCCTTTAACCCCCTAAACTCCAAAAAAACGCTACTTTTAACCCCATATTTTAGACTGCCGAGATATAATGTTGTTCATGTGTATAACTTCATCAGGCACTCAGGGCATCGACCAAGCGAATTAGGACTTCTGCTCGGCGAGCAAGAGCATATGTGCTCGGCGAGCAAGAGCTAACTTTCTTGTATGCATTATATTATGTAATGGCTACCTTTCTTGTTTGCTGTTGTTTTTATCTTGTGTATGCATTATCTTGTGTAATAGCTACCTTTCTTGTATGCATTATATTGTGTAATGACTACCTTTTTTTTAATATGATGAAATAAACTTGATTTGCTCTTTTCTTTCCTACTTTCTTTTTTTGAAAGTCCTTAATATTGAAAAATTGCTATAAATATCATTTAATCATCACTTCTCTTCCACTGTATTCTATACTTTATGTGAAATCAGATTTTAACTCTTTCTTTGTATTGCCTTCCACTGTATCTATATACACTGTGGTCATAATTCATACAAAGTTAAAGCATTTTTTACAATTCCAACGTGGATTGAGACCAAAAAAAGCACCAATTAAAAATTAGAAAGACACCAATTAAATCTTCTTTATCTCCAATGCCCGTACTTGAGTTGGAACTAGGATTTTTTTGGAGTTTAGGGGGGTTAAAGGGTTGTCCCGTGAGGTGAGGGGGTTAAATGAACAAAATGGACAACTTTAGGGGGCTGTATGCATTTTTTTTACCATTGGAGGCAAGAACAAAATCCTCCCACGCGCCTCCTATGTTTGAGACACAAACGTTGACTAGGTCAATGCCACGTCGGACGATATGGGGTTAAAAGTAGCGTTTTTTTGGAGTTTAGGGGGTTAAAAGGATGTCCCTTAAGTTGAGGGGGTTAAATGAATAAAATGGACAACTTTAAGGGGTTGGGTATGTATTAAGCCAAAAACATTTGATAATATTTAACTTTATCTTGTTTATGTGTCTACGTTTATAGAGAATGACTAATATACTACTCTTTCCATTTTCATAAAGATTTTTATTTAAGCTTAAAGCATTATTTAATTTCTGATTTATTTTAAAATTTTATTATTTAGCTTTTGATTTATTCTTATTATTGTTTTTATGAAGTCTATTATTTGATTCTGCCTATCACAATTGGTGAATTTTCATCCAAACTTGATAAATACATTATTTTTTTGATACGTGGTGATGTTTTGATATTTAAATTTGAAATTCAATTTATAATCCGAGCTAAATTACATTTCTCTAAAAATGTTGAAATTAGCATTTTTTTTTTACATAGGCATAATTTTTTTTTTGTCTCATAAAATAGAGATAACTTATCTTTTAATTAAAAATTAAATATTCCTTGGAAAATGATAAGTATACCAATACTAGAAGAAAACAAAGAAATAGAAGGAATGGGAAAAAGGAAAGTGTTTGGTAGTTAAACAGGAGAAGTGAAGTGATCACATTTATGTATGAAGTGAAAAGGAATGAGCGTGAGAGACACGTAAAGGATAAGGCAAGTGAGATAACAAAAGCTGTCGGTTGATAACGAAACTGGATGTCAGAAAAAACATGTGGTTGCAGGCGCTAGGTCTTTAGGCTTCGCCATCGAACACGCTTATTGGAAATAACACACGCATCACTCCCTCATTCGTCAATCCTCCCTAACTCCACTGTTGTTGGTCCACACGAGCGGTTCAAGGGGAATTCAATAAAATACCCGCACACAGACATGAGAGAGAAAAAAACCAGCCACCCACCCGATCCAAGTCACGCTCCGATATAGCCGAATGTGCCGACAACTTCTTCAACCTTTTGTCTCACGCGCTTCTAACTCCGTCTGCCTCAGTAAACAACAACCCTATTGCACGCAATATTATTATTTCCCATACTCACACCCTATCTTTTTCATTTTTTCCAATTAAATCTCTAAACTTTCATTTCATCACATTCACTCCATCAAAAATTAGATTGCAGCCGTCGGATAAAGACGTGATTAATTACCTTACTGTCCCTGATAACAAGTGCCACGTAGCGTAGCCGCCCCTCAGTCAAATCAGTCGTTGACTGTGTGTGCCCCCGTATATCCTTCAATTACTCGCCGATTCATCGATGATCATCTATATAAAAACACCTCCTGCTCTTCTTTTTCTAGCCATCAATCAAAGCTCCTTTTCTCATTTTTAGAAACACAGCCACCACTTCTGAAAACTCAAGTGAATTTACAATTATGGCACCCAAGGACAAAGCCTCCTCCGCCGTTAAAATGAGCGTTTAAATGAAGAATTTATGTTTTTTTTTTGAATGAAGGTTGGGACTCGAAGGAAGGCCGAACATCCCAACTAGGTTGGCACCTCCAGCACATCCAACATCCCGTTTATTAAAAATAAAAGAAAATTACAGAAAACTAAGAGTTAGAAAAAACAAGAAAAGAAAACACAAAATTACATCATGCGGATATGAGCTACATTGCACATGTCATCGAACACTAGACTCTGACAGAACTGAGGTGCCGAGTGCCACCAGCAGATGGAAGAAGCCGATTGTCCGTAATTCGCGAGTCTGTCAGCTGCTTGATTTCCTTCCCTGAAAATGTGTGTGGCTCTCCAATTCATCATCGAGAGATGATTCAATTTATGTTTTTATTATACTTAACGTTTTAACATTACCTAGAATCATTAATGATTTTATTTATCTAAATTACATTTTATAAAGATTTTATATTGTTGTATTAGATGATATGTTTTCCTTAATTAAACAGGGTAAACAATTTATTTTTTTTTATAAAATTACATCATTAAATTCGATTTTTAATTTGTATATTTTTCTTAAACATCAAATATTGAGTAACAGAAAGAAAAGTATTTAATTTTAGAATAAATTGAATTACTTTCTTAATGTAGGCCATATAAAAAAATATTGATATTATTTAATTTTATCTTGTTCCATAAAATTATGTCTATATCTATGATTAATATACTACTCTTTCTATTATTTGGTCTTATTTGATGAATTTTTTTTTTTAATATATAAGTGATGTTTTGATACTTAAATTTAAAATTCAATTTGTACTCTGAGCTAAATTACATTTTTCTGGAAATGTTAAAATTAAAATTAGCATTTTTTCATAGGTATAAATTTTTTTTTTTACAAAATTCATAGGTATAAATTTATTTATTTTTATGTCTCCAAAAATGGATAGAGATAACTTATCTTTCAATTAAAAATTAATATTAGTTGGAAAATGATAAGTATACCACTACTAGAAGAAAATAAAGAAATTCTGTCAAAATTTAGCCCTAATTGGTAGGTGATCTGTAAATTCCACTATAAATCCTCATCGAGGTCTGTGGTTTGCCCTGACCTTATGAGTGGGTAGACCTACCCTTACCTAAATTTTTTTAAACAAAAAAAAGAAGAAAACAAAGAAATAGAAGGAATGGGAAAAAGGAAAGTATGTGGTAGTTAAACAGGGGAAGTGAAGTGATCACATTTATGTAGGGAGTGAAAAAGGAATGAGCGTGAGAGACACGCAAGGGATAAGGCAAGTGAGATAACAAAAGCTGTCGGTTGATAACGAAACTGGATGTCAGAAAAAACATGTGGTTACAGGCGTTAGGCCTCTAGGCTTCACCATACACGCTTATTGGAAATAACACATGCGTCACTCCCTCATTTGTCAATCCTCCCTAACTCCACTGTTGTTGGTCCACACGAGCGGTTCAAGGAGAATTCAATAAAATACCCGCATACAGACATGAGAGGGAAAAAAACCAGCCACCCACCCGATCCAAGTCACGCTTCGATATAGCCGAATGTGCCGACAACTTCTTCAACCTTTTGTCTCACGCGCTTCTAACTCCGTCGGCCTCAGTAAACAACCACCCTACCGCACGCAATATTATTATTTCCCATACTCACACCCTATCTTTTTCATTTTTCTCAATTTTATCTCTACACTTTCATTTCATCACATCAAAAATTAGATTACAGCCGTTGGATAAAGACGTGTACTCTGAATGGATTAATTACTTACTCTCCCTGATAAAAAGTGCCACGTAGCGTAGCCGCCCCTCAGTCAAATCAGTCGTTGATTGTGTGTGCCCCCGCATGGAAAAAAATCTTCTGTCCCCTTTAACCTATCCCTTCCCTGTACTCCATTGGTATTTTGACATGTGGCTACAGAGTCCTAATTAGCTTTTAACAGACTTAACGCTGCTAACTATCAATTAACACGTGAAACTGGTTAACTTTCAATTATCTTCTTCTTCACAATCTGAATTTTTTTCATTGGGACCTGCGTTTTTCTCCAACCCGAATCTCATTCTCATCTCCTATAATCAAAAGCTCGGACCTTCATTTGTCTTATCTTCTTCATCTTCAAATTCATCTTTTTCTGATGGTACTTGATTTATATCCAAATCAATAACCACTCAACCCCCTCCTCCACCAATATAGAATAAACATGTGCCTTTAGGTGTTAATTAACATCAAATTAATCAATATATATAAATTAATCAGGATTTTAATTCAAATAAATGTTTGCCTATTAGGATTAAACTTACACATGTCAAAAAGTTATAGGGATACAGGCAAAGAGACAGGAAGGTTGGCACAGAGGATTTTTGCCCCCCCCCGCATATCCTTCAATTCCTCGCCGATTCATCGATTATTATCTATATAAAAACACCTCCTGCTCTTCTTTTTTCTAGCCATCAATCAAAGCTCCTTTTCTCATTTTTAGAAACACAGCCACTTCTGAAAACTCAAGTGAAATTACAATAATGGCACCCAAGGACAAAGCCTCCTCCGCCGTTAAACTGAGCGGCGGCGGCGGCGGTGCTGCTGCTGTGGCGGTCAAGGAGGTGCATTTTAGGGGAGTGAGGAAGAGGCCTTGGGGTAGATATGCGGCGGAGATCAGAGATCCGAGCAAAAAAAGCCGTGTTTGGCTTGGTACCTTTGACACCGCCGAAGAAGCTGCCCGTGCTTACGACAATGCTGCCCGAGAATTTCGCGGCGCGAAAGCCAAGACTAACTTCCCGATTTCCACCGAAAATGTTAACAAGAACATCATTATCCATAAAAAGAATAACGACAGCCCCAGCCCCAGTAGCACCGTGGAATCTTCCAGTCGAGAAACTCCGGCGCTGTTAACCGATTCCTCATCTACTCTAGATCTAAATCTCGGCCCGTCTCCGCCTGTCAGATTCCCCTTCCACCCCATGCCGCCGGGTGTTTATTCACCGCCGGCCGTCAATCATCAGAATGTTCTTTACTTTGATGCGATGGTCAAGAGCCAGTATCAACGGCTTTTCTTCGATCATCATCAACAACATCAGCTTCATCAACAACAACAACATCAGGCCATTTTCGCCGGCGGGAATTGCGGTGGTGGGACCCATAGTGATTCGGATTCATCATCCGTCGTTGATTTGAACCAACATGAGATGATTTCGATCATACCTCAACGGAGATCCCTTGATTTCGATCTCAACCTTCCTCCGAAACCAGATTTCTCCTGATCTTTTTTTCTCCGTTGCCGGCGACGGACTAAAAATAATTTTTTCTTTTTTGTTTGGTTATCTCCCCCAAATTATTTTTCCTATTCTCCCCCACAGGATAATTAGAACTAGAAAAAAAAAAAAAGAGAAAAATCTCAAAAAAAAAGAGAGCTTTGATCTTTATAAGTACTGGGTTTTTCATCCCTCCATGTTTATACATAGTAGCGGATCACCCTTTTTTTTTCAGCAAGAGCTTGTCTTTTGTTGTTGATAACTTAATTACTGTATTTATTTACTTTTTAGTTTTAATCTTAATGCAGTTCTTAATCAATGGATTAACACCAGTACGTTGTCGTTTTAGATCTTCAATTTATGTTCTTTCTTTCTTTTTATGTCGCCGGAGTTGGTGAGAAATCAAATCGCCGGTCATGTTAGTTGCCGTAAGGACAAGGGACACACGAGGTTTAAGTTGTTCTCTCAGGATTTGTTGGGGAGCGTACATCACTTTCTCTCATACTCGCTACCACGTGGCTCCATTAAAAGGAATCATTTAATTAAAAAACAAAATTGCCATTAAAATTATTTATTATTTTAAAAGTTATTTCATTTATACTCTTTGATCCTAATAATGATTTTTTATTTTATAAAATAGATTTTTTATTTTGATATGGAGTTGGTAGTGTGTCTAGTCCTTTTAAGACAACTATGATGAACATATTGAAGATGCTATATATGGCCTTATCTAAAATGAATATTCGAATTCGTTAATTATATTGGCAAAATTATAATCTCTTTTATGTAATTTTCAATTGCTTAAATCTGAATTTCAGGAACGGAGAATATAGGCTAATTAGAATGTTGTTCTTTAGTTATGTTCCATTCACATGGCAGTTTGTTACATTTGTTTTATTATTAGAAAATAGTGATCGGATTTCAATATTTTATTCTCGGGTCACAAGAAAGTACCACGGTTGCACTTGCACTGGTACCTGATATAGTACAATCTGAGTGATCCGATATCATAATATAAGATATAATTATCTAGATTCTTAAAGTACTTCTGAATTGTTGGAAGAAACTATGATTGTGTTATTAATGACATTGTTATTTTTACTGGTGAATTTAAGAGTATCAGACGAAGGAGGGTTGAGTATTCAGTATAGAGAAACTCGATTGAACTTCTGTATGTATATAAATAAAATACTTGCTAGGTTTAGATGAAAAAAAAAGGAAGGTAACAATTATGCATTATCAAGAGTAGAAGCTATTTTACTAAAACAAAAAGGTGTGAAAGGGGAATATGAAAATGGAATGTGAAATAGCTCATGTCAGTAATTGATAGTTATCCATTTAATTTGAGAGTAAATTTCATTTATACCCCTAAATTTAGAATTTACTTCTATTATAATTTTGAATTTAAAAATTGGATATGGCCCTTTATTAATAAAATCACCATTTTCATGGTTGACTAAGTCAAAACAACACCTAGAATTTCAGGTTTTGAAGTTTTGTAGCGAAATGAAATTAAGGGAAAAGTTGAGGGGGGTATGAGTATAATTTACCCTTTAATTGGAGCAGTCAATGAGATTATTTTAGGGGGGCAGCAGAAGAATTCTTCCATTGAGTGAGAGAGTGGTGGGTATGCAGCGACAAAGAGCGCGTGAAATGACAGACCGAAAGGTAGTAATTCTGTGTTGACTGAGTAGTTTCGGAGATGCGTGTGAAGATTGCACGTGTAAGAGCTTTTAATTAAATTAAAATTAAAGAAGGGTGCCGAAAAGTAGGGGCATGGAGACAGGATTATGGGACCCACAATTGGGACGCGGACGATGGAAGTGGAAGTGGGGAAGCGCGGCAGCCGCTTTTGGTGGGTCCCTTCCATATCTATGCACAAGATTCTCCTCTCCTTTCCTTTCCTTTCCTTGTTTATCTTTAATTAATTAACCTATTTTCATCACGTCATTACCTTAATTATACTTCTTAATCACAAGATTAATCTTTTAAAAAAAATACTCACAAGATTAACAGAATTTATTAATTTTCAAAATTAAAAATTAAAAAATCGATCATAAAACTGACTGAATTTAATTATAGACTTACATCACCAGCTCTTGAACTAGATTGACTCTATAAACTTTACAAGTGTCTCACCAGCTCCCTAAATTTGCTTATTTCGTATCATCAGCTCTCTAAACTTATCAATAAAAATTGATTAGCTTCCTGAACTTTGCAAGTGTCCCACCAACTCTCTAAACTTGCTTATTCTGTAACAACTAAATACAAAAACCATAATACTAACTCGAATTAATGTGTAAAAATACCCTTAACGTTAAAATGGTGCAATTTTACCCCTAATGTTGGAAGATAAGAGTAATTTTACCTGTAACATTGATAAATTGGGTTAATTTGAGAAATAATTCATCAAACTGTTTTCTCGGTCACGAATCTTGTCATCTACACTTCACACTTGCGTTATTTTATCAGTAACAAATCACAAACATATGTTGGAATATGAAAAAAAAAAGTACTGACTTTTGTACGAATTTGACAAAAAAAAATTCACCAAATTTGTAAATTTGCTCTTCGCTACTAATGTTAGGGGTAAAATTACACCATTTTAGACATTAGAGGTAAAATTACTCATGATCCAAAATATTGGAGATATTTTTATACCTTAAACTAAGTTAATATTATGGTTTTTGTATTTAGTTCTTACATAATAAGCAGGTTTAAGGAGCTGGTGAGACACTTGCAAAGTTTAAGGAGCTAATCAATTTTTATGGACAAATTTAGGGAGCTGATGATACGAAATAAGCAAGTTTAGGAAGCTGGTGAGACACTTGTAAAGTTCAGAGAGCCAATCTACTATTATCGACAAATTAATGGAGCTAGTCATGTATTAGGCCTTAATTATACGTACATCCTTCAAAAAAAGAATTTAATTATACGTACATGATATACTTTTTTATTATATGTTTAAAAAAGTTAAATGTATATACAGTACATTTCAGCGCCGTCCACTGTATATTCTTTTATATAAATAATTTTTAATTATAATTAATTGGAAGCGTTAACTGTGATATACGTTTTCGAATTTGTTCAAAGAAATTGACAGCTCAACTTTTACTGTTAAAGTTTTTTTTACTTTTTCTTTTTCCACAATTGAAAAACTATCCATAAACAATAAATTCCATCAAAAGGAAAAAGAAAAAAAAAGGAAAGAAGAAGTATCCATTAAAAGATATACTTTGTTTACGCTATTATCCAGAATTTTTTGACTAATTCTTTTTAGAATTGTGTATTATTCACTTTTTACTCAAGTATTAATTGAGAAGTATTTTTATATTTTCTTATTTATTATTATCAAACAAAATTATTATATAATTATTTTTTGGTAGGAAAATGAAAGAAAAAACACAAAAAACCAAAAAGAAACTTAACCCGGGATTAGCCTAGGGAAGCTAACCCCAGAGCATCATCCAAGAGGAGAGAGGAAAGGAAACTAGGAGGAGAAGAGAAAGTTGTGACACCCAACATCTTCTCATGGCCCTCAGCAGCCATACGATCCGCCACCCGGTTCTGTTCTCTGAATATATGGCTGAAGTTGATGGAATCAAAAGATGAACAAATCCTTCGAATACCTTTGATTAAATTTTGGCTATTTAAACAAATAGCATTATCATCAGAGATCATTTTGATAGCTTCGAGGTTGTTAGATTACACAAGCAACTTCTTCAAGCCCAGACTCTTAGCATGTCTAAGGCCAGAAAAGATCCCCCAAAGTTCTGCAGAAAAGGAAGAACCCATACCCAGATTCTGAGCGAACCCAGACACCCAAACACCACTATCATCTCTCAGGACTCCTCCAGCAGCAATATTACCGTCCTTGAGACAAGAACCATCAGTATTTAACTTCATCACCCCTTCACTAGGCCTACACCAGCCAAAGAGATGAACAACCTTCTTCTGGATAGACCTAGCAAGAGAGTCCTCTTTGAAGCTATCAACAATAGTACAAAATTTCTTAGAGAAGAATTCAATCAAATTAGGAATAATAACAGCTTCCCCTCCAAAAATCTCAACATTTCTCAATTTCCAAATCTGGTGACAAACAATTGCAAAGAAGATATCACCATGCTCCAGATTGGCCAACAATTTCCCATTAACACCATCTACAAACCATTCAAGGTCCGAGTGGGACAAGAAACCAGACAGCAACTGGTTAGGGAGAACTTTCCTCCACACCTCTTTACTCCTAGTACAATCTCTAAGAGCATGGCAAATGGTTTCTTCATGCCCTCTGCATCTACTACACGCCCCAGAATCCACCAAGTGACGTCTTTTTCTATCAGTATTAGTAAGCAACCTATTCTTGATACCAAGCCACAGGAAACTCCTAATGCGGCACGGCACATTCAAAGCCCAAATCTTCTTCCAAACTTCAATGTGCGGACTCTCCAAATTTTGATTAAAGGCCTCAAAGGCAGATTTACAAGTATAAGCTCCGTTATTTGTCAAAGCCCAACAATGACTATCCCTATCTTCCTCATTGCTACTAATCTTAACTCCTCTAATTCTCAGGAGTGTTTCCAGATTGAAATAAGAGTCAAACTTTGACCAAATCCAATCACCCTCGGAATCCACCACATCAGCAATCCTCCAATTACGGATATCATCAGGCGGAGGGGAGATACAAACCTCTAATAAAGATTTTTTACCAATCCAGATGTCATTCCAGAAGCTGATAG